>NC_054543.1:6757270-7057270 GCF_017654505.1 Polyodon spathula
AGAAAGCACAGTTGTTGGGGCTTTGTAAGGAATTGAGATCTAGTAATGTAGTTTCATATGGTGCCCAAGCAATGGGCAACAGTTGAATTGAAAAAGTATTCCAGAAGTGAATATAAATATCTCGGCTTCACCTTTCCCTCTTTCATAACTACTTTACCACTTAAATCATCTAACTCAGATACTGCCAGTGTGTGTTCCTGCTGTTTCTGCAGACTGGTTCTAGCTGCGCAACATGCTGCTGTTGCTTGATTCTGTATCAATGACTTTTATACTTGTCATACCTCATACTTGTCATATAGCAGCATCACGATAGGTATCATAAATAAACCCATCAGTGTGAGAACATGATAAGTCTCATTCCTTTATCAAGGAAAGTAACTTCAAATGTAACCAATTGCAATGGCTTTCTCATGAACAAGAACCTGTCAGACCTCTTTCTAATATAATCTTTAATAATCATCAGCACACGTGGAACGGAAAAACCTTACAGTTATGCACTGCAAATGTTTCATTTGGGCTATACTTGCTCTTTCTGTCCGAGTCCTTTTAGCAAACGCTATGTGGATGTGCAGTATACTGTACATTTGATCTTGTCCGGGTGCAGATCTGGGGTTAATTTGCTCTTACCAGCAGAAACCCTGAAATGCCAGCACTCCCTGTGCTCATCCTCTGTGCTTATGAATGCTAATGCAACTCTGGCGCTGCATCAGGAATTGGTTTGCCGTCCTTTCACAAGGCTTCACTGCTCTGAAAGGGACTTCAGAAACTATGGATGTATTGCTTGCCAGGGGAAAAGAAGGCAGCCTTCTCTTTTACCTGTTTTGCTTGACACGTTTCAAGGAGTGGTTTTAAAATGCGTACTTCGCTTGTTTTTATCTATGTTCATTCAAATACATTTCAAATAAAAGTTCTGCAGATAAACTGCTGCATCCTGGTACCTTTGTTGGAGGTCATGGCTAGATTGCAACTGGATTATTGTTGCGAGTTTAACTTCAGCTCATGAGGTACCAGAAATCAGCAAAAAAGATCTACAGCCCAGTGATAAGGAGACCCGTAAAATGTCGACAATGCTAATTAGTGGTAAAAGAATTGATTTTTCAACTTGCTCATTAATCTTTCCCACAGCTCAGTAATATACCCCACAAAACAAATTAATAAATTGAAAACAATTCCACTGTCACTCATAGCAATACCACTCATGTGGAGCTGGAATTGAAAAAAACACAGTACTGGTTTCTTCAGTACTAGAGAAATGTATCACACCTGCATGGGGCTGGGTTCAAACTAAAGAATTGAATGAGCTTGTGAAAAATCAATGCGCCAATAACCATTTACTACTGTTTGGATGGATAGAGTAAGCAAATACGTTAATATATATATATAATATATATATATATATATATATATATATATATATATATATATATATATATATATATATATATATATATATATATACACACACACACAGTGTGTTGATGTATTTATTATATATATATATATATATATATATATATATATATATATATATATATATATATATATATATATATATATATATACACACACACATATACACTGATTTAAGAAGAACATGTTGATTTACAGTGCTATGCCTTTTACCAGCTCAGTAACATCTCCTTCATGTTTATTTCAGTTCCTCTATTTGTTTGTTTCCTTTCCTAAGAATTAGGAGGGGGATTAAGAGGCAGGCTAGTAATTCCATTTCTTAATGGAATGCATATACAAACAAGCAAGGCATGTTCTTTAATTACACTACAATCATTCATTTGCCAAATTTAATCATCCACATTCATATCATTACTTGTAGAAAAGTTATGCAGTTACAGTGCTCAACCTAATGAAATATACATTTCAAGGGCATTTTTGCATACCAGTTGTCAGACCTGTATTGTAAGTGCTCTAAATAAGCTCTACAGTGCACTCTGTCATGCGGTACAACCTTTATTTAAATGCCGTATTGCTGTAATATAAAACAGTAGATGCTATCTTTACACTTCACAATTGATGTGCCTAAGGTTATTTTCCACCTGTGTGACAGTTGTTTCACTGGATTTTTAATATGGAATGTTGTTTACTGGTAGTTTATTGTCTGACTCTGTTTGGTGGCATATTCTTCTGTCACGTTCAATTCAGAGTGAAAGTATTAAAAAAGTATAAAAAAATACTTCTAGGCACTCCCTAACTCATCTGCATTTGTGTTTCTGCTCCCCCCCAACCCAAGTTATTTATCTTTCTGTATGAATTTTAAAGGTGCAGTCTTTTTTGTTTTAGAAATGGTGTGGACTGCTGTGCGTTGCTAGGTAACGTACCATTTGCATTGTTGTCAAAGCCTTTTACGTTTTTTTGTTTTTTGTTTTTTAATAAAAAAAAACCTGTGCCTGTGTAATGGGCTGTGCTGTGTGAGGTTGGTGAGATGAAGTTGAAAGTCACATAACCTCAAATGCACAACAGCCTTTTTATGACGTTTGCTTGCTGTGTGGTCGTGGTCGCCGGTTCGCACCCAGCCTTGACCCCTGTTACCTGTGTAAACTCATTTTGTATCATCTATCATTAAACTGAAATTAAGTTGTTTCTTTCACTGTAGCCGAGACGTGTCTTTATAGAGTGTAATCTGAACTAATGCCACTTTGAATGCACTGGTCTACATTTGCTGTTGCCTGACCCCACACTGGCAGCTTAATCCCTGCTGACGCTGAAGAGTGCAACACCCACTGTGTAGCAGAATTTCTCCAATTCCGCCCAAGTCCTGTCACACCAACACACTATCTCAGCGGAAGATTCCCTTATAGCCGACCTTCCCTCAGCAGTCACCCAGAAGCTGCTAAAGGATCTGCCGCGACTGGCACTCGTTTACTCCAGGGAGTGTCGAGTGCTATTGGTCTGTCGGTCTTTCGGGGGTGGAGGAGCACTGGTAGGAGAGTGCTAATCCCTCTCTTACCCAGCCCAGCTGACAGGCAGAATGCTGTGTGGGAGGCTCTTTCCGCAAAGGATTAGGAGTTTAACCACCTGGAAACTGGATCAAAATAACACACTGCTACATTTTGGGATGGAGAGAGAGTTCGGTCATATTGCAAGTGCACTGCAAATTAAAAGACATAAATAGATATTTAATTTGAATGTTTTATTCTTTACCCTTCCCTTGCCATCATTCAGTGATTTCTGTTACTCCAATATTGAGATTCAATGATTATATATTTAATGATTATATATTTTGTTACTGGCTTGCTCACCCAGCACTGATGCCAGGCCATGTGTCCATGGTTCCTGCTTCCAGAGAAATCCCATGACACCATGACCTTTGAACTGTGTTGACAACACCATGGTACAGAATTGTCATTCAGAAGAAATCTTATTAGAAAACATTAAAAAAAAAAAAAAACTCTTCACATTTTGTCATGGGATGTTCATGGTGGTTTACAGCATGCACACAAATTAGATTTCACAAAGGGTCTTCCAGCACATTCTTACAAAATGAGATGATGAACTAATCAAGCTGAAACGGCAGCAATGGTAAACCAAGTGTTTCGTTGTAACCTCTACAGCCTGTACCCTTTAATTAACACACAATGACAAATGATGAAGTACAGCTACTGTATAAGAAACTACTTCAAGAAGACAAACATTTCAACTAAGATCTTCATCATAAAGCTGTGGCATCTATTCGATTGATCTAAATTGTGCTGAAATTAAATTAGGACCAACCTGTCTATTTTACATACTTGAGAAAATAAGACATTTCATTTATTTTCTAAGTGAAAGAATTTAAATAAAGCTGCCAATCCACCTGCATTGGCTGCTTAATTCAACATGAAATCATTCAGAAGAAAAAAAACACACAACAAAAAAAAAAAAAAGAAAACCTCACTCAATCAAATTGATGTATCTTTGTTCTTCGCTGTGAACAACATTAATTTAACAGTGAAAACAAGACAGCTTCAAATTACTGACACTGAATTTAATATGCGAGAATGGATCAGCGTGCAGAAATAAATGCTGATGATGAGCAAAAAACCTTGCATTATTAAGTACATGTCTGCAATACCAGACTGCAATTGAAGCTACAACCCCTCATAAAAGCATTAGTTATTATCCCCTGAAGAGATGCATATCTTCAATAAAGCCTAAGCATGTGTCATAAGTTACAGAGGAACTGCCTGTACGTGTGCAACATTTACATATTTATAACTATCTAGAGAACTTAACCAATTAACATTCAGCTTGGTGCTTAATAAGGCAAGTTCAGATACAGTAATCAGAATTCTAGAACTCTTTTACTTTAATCTTGATACTCACTTGGTATGGACATTCTACAGCTCAAGTTATGAGTATCAGACTATATTTGGAAGAGCCTGTACATACAAATGTCACAATCACATTTTTAAATGTGCATACTTTTTAAATTGCTTTTTAAGTAATGCAGCAAACCCTAATTTTGATGGGTGGGGAGTATGCCTTCTTTTTGTTTTAGACGGTGGATTGTTTATCGATGAGCTTCTCATTAAGGTCTCATTAAAGCTGTGAAATCCTTGGCCATGTGCATTTATATTGAAATTGATGAGCTGATTTAATTTTCATTGAATTAGACACCTCCCCCAGCTGTACAGCCCAGCTCATTAACCTTGCTGGGTGGAAAGCTGACATGTGACCCAGATGTGCCCAGCCTAAAACCAATGAGAGATGAAGCCATTTTTGACATCTGTTTGTCCCCCATATCTCATTCCTCTCATTGAACGCTCATGACTTTGTGAGGTTTATGTTACCAAGTTTTTGTTTTTCTTCTTGTATTTTAATTACAATTCTTTAAATCTTCTGTTGTTTAGTTTAAATCTTGTCATAACTTATTTGAATTTCCATGTCATTATTTCAAGTGGATTTTTCTGTAGTTCTGCTTGCACCGGAGCAACAAAAAAGAAGTTTGTGTATAAAAGATTTCGGAAAGCATTATGATGCAGGTGTATATTGAAGGAATAGTTTAATAAATCATTCTATCACCATGGTAGCGTGGAATATAGTACAGTAATTCTGAACCTGCAAGGGTTATATCACTATTGATAATTCTGGTGCGTTATTTGTTTATTTTTAGTATTTGTTAAGTGATTGTAAAAGGTCAGTTATCTCAGAGTGGTGATAGCAATGTTTGTGGCAGTGATGGGCCTCTGGGGACTGGTAGAGATTGACTGCGCCAGCCTGACTCCCGCTAATTAGAGGTTTCACACCTTGGAAAAGGGAACAATCTGCAGGCTGACTCTCACAATCCTGCCCCTTATCCACAATCTGAGTGACTGACAAGGTGAAAAACAGAAGCTCCCATTGCTGTGTATGTGTGCTAATCCTTTTAACTACAGGATTCTACCAGGACCAAAAGAGTTTAATTGAACGACTCAAACAGCAACTGGTTCCACAGACACACGTCAACTCAATAATTGATGCTGTCCACCTCCAGGGATGATTTATTAACCCCCTTCTCAACATCTTTAATGGGTGGGGGCTGTGATAATGGTTAACGAGGGGGGGGGGTGGGGTCAGATTTAACGTCCCTTTTAAATATTCATACCTGTTTTTACAAAAATTTTGACCATAAATGCCTGGGATACGGAAATTTTTACAACACACTCTTTAATAGAATCTTACTATAAGGGTTATTCACGTTAGGGAAGGGGGGGGGGGGGGGGGGGGGGGGGGGGGGGGGGGGGGGGAGATTGAAATCTCGTGACGATTGCTGATTTAAAGAGACCCATTGGACTGTATTAAACATCCCAGTAGGGGTTTACCTCGTGTTCTCATTCACAGTGATGCCAATCCCTTAGCAACCTTTCAGAACATTTTTTTTTTAAAGATGTTTTTCCTCTCTCTGTCCCTGCATGGTGACGATTCAGTGACAGGAAACCATCTGCCTTAGAGAACAGCAAAAGAGGAGGATACAGTTATTTAATCACTAAAATATTTGGCAATAGCAACCTGTAGAAGGCACCAAACCTTTTGCAGCCATTCTCGCAGACTCATCTGCAGGGTTTAAAGTTTTATTAAAAAGAACAGATACTAATGTAATTGGAAAAGGGTAATTTTCTTGACAGAAAAAGAGCAACAAAAGTAATCTATATGCATTTCTAGTAGCCTCTTGTAATAAGTAATGTTCTAATTTGTTCTATTTGAAACATTATACGGGACTCACAGTAACCCAGTGAAGTTTATTTAACTTGTAGGTTAATAATGCATTTTTATCAAAGACCTACTTTAATAAAAGGGAAGTGTTTTTTTTTTTTTTGGTAGCAAGACAACAGGTGGTTGTTATGACAACAGTCATCTGTTTAAATTCAGCATGCATCCAAAACAAAAACGAGGAAGAGCCTGTTGCTTTCAACACAGGAACTTTATCCAAGCAAACTAAAGAAACATCTGCCCTAGATTTTTTTTTTTTTTATCTAGACAAAGTGTGATAGCCTGTTTAAGTCTCCATCAAAAATCATATAGTCATACAACTGTTCTGTACATCACAGGTAGATCAATTACATAATGCACCAGAGTTCTACAGTCAGTCATCAATGAGGTTTTTTTTCAATAAATCTAAATGCATGGAAGTGTATGGTATCTATGCATTATGGAGTAGGGTACTCTTAAGATGTTCAATTGCATTAAGGCGTAATCCGATGCCCATGTTTTCCAGCACGCTTGCAGCGCTTGGTGCACTTGATACAGTCTGGAGCTAAACTGAATTGCAGAGCTTGGTGGCTTCATGTTATCTAGAGGTTTGTTCTGTGAGTGAAGCAGTTATTTAACAGCTGCCCTCCTCTTTTGCCAATAGTGTAGAGAAGATCATGAATCTGATGCCATTGCGGCTCCCACAGAGAGACATTGTACAGTTAATATAGAGAAACTGGATCCAAAATGTTGAAGACAGGGACCCAGTTTCATTACCTACTCTATTATTAAAAGCATCACATAGCAGCCAGCCTTGCTAAAAACATTTTTGTGCTCAAGCTATGAAAAGGAAAGGTCTTCCACTCTGACTGGCAGTGTGTAATGTTTTACATGACAGCTGTCAGAAATAGTACTCAGATAAGTGATGAGTGGTGCCATTGTCAGAGCAAGACAAAAAAAAAAAAAACACCCAACAAAGTGGTCACCCCTCCAGAACGCGTTCCAATTTCAACAATCTAAGGAATGGCTGTTACCCTTTAAACACTTTTCCATTGTGTGTATAATCATTAGGAGGGACAGAGTGACCCCAGCAACCATCCTTGATAATAAACCTGTATCAAAACAGTTGAAAGACAGTGCCCACCTCCAACTTTCACACAAAACATTCAATCAGTTGGACCACTTTCTCTTTTGGCATGTGATATTTTGGCATATCTGCTGTGTTTTGGCCGTTCGGTTGTGCAAACATTATTGTTTTAACTGTTTTA
The DNA here is from genome assembly GCF_017654505.1 of Polyodon spathula. Lineage (NCBI taxonomy): Eukaryota > Metazoa > Chordata > Actinopteri > Acipenseriformes > Polyodontidae > Polyodon > Polyodon spathula. Next base: position 6,764,701 of record NC_054543.1, read on the forward strand.
TTTACTTTTTTTGTAATTTTGTGTTTTATCAGTCATTTTTGTTAAGTTCTTTTTTTCTTCAATTGTTTTATTTGGATTTTTATTGTTGTTATTTATTGATATTGTTATCGTTAATTATAGTTATTTTAAGTTTTGTACTACTTCTTGATACTGCTTAAAGTGCTTTGAGATACTATGGTATGAAAGGAGCCATATAAATAAAATAAATTGAATTGAAATTTCAGCTGAACTCTCCATACTTTTCTGTGGGTTTCCATGGCCATTGCAGTCAGTTATTGTCCAGAAAGAAAAAGAAAAAGCAATTTAACAGTCAAGTTCCCTGCAGCTCTTCTTTTGAAAGGACCGGCCAAGATCCCCTGTTGTCAGGGTAGCATTGTTGCTTGCAGAATTCTTGCTATTTTTTGAACTAATTGCAACACTAGCACACAGAGGCCCAGCTATTGCAACCTTTAAGAAGCCATCCAATTTAATTCACACACTCTAATTGACACTTAGCAGGGATAGGTTTCCCCTTGTTTGGAAAACGTCATTAACTTTTTTTAAAGTGCCTTGTTTTTATCATTCCCTTAATGCAATAAGCACTTCAATCTCTTTTTTATTCCCTCTTTTGATATATAGAAATAAATGGAATTGCGATTGCTGAATGAGTAGCAATATCTAACTGATTACTTATTATGTGCATTTATGTTTTTTCTTTTACAACTGAGTCACAGGATGTCTGTCACTTTGAAATCAAGTTACTCTATCTATGATCGCTTGATAAGAACTCAAGACAGCTATCTGTTTGGCCAAATTGGCTATCCCATTTGGATTATAGAGAAGGTTCATCTTCCTTTAAATTATACTCAGCAAAGCAGTTGCACTTCATGTTGTCTTTCATTAAGCTCTGTGATTTTCATTAATACAACATAAATCACTGATGATATGTGGCTCATGACACAGTAAACACAGCCCCTGAGTGAATACAGATAACCTTATCTGTGCTCCCAGGTTTCCTACATTACAACATGAGCCATACAGGGTCTGTACTCAGCCTTGATCCCTTTCCATTAGTTTGATTTTCTTTGTCTTTGTTTTCTTTGCTTTACACAGTGTTGTTCCCCCGTACCTGAATCTCATTCTACTGCACATTGAATAACTGTGCCAGTCCCCTTCTAATCAGAGTTTTGAAAAAAGGTAACCGTTCTCATGTCAATGTTTTTGTCAACCTCTAGTTCTGATACAAGCGTGAAGGCAACACCATGATGCTGCTCATCCTGCATTAACAAGTGTGGATTTCATATTTACTCCATGGGTTTTGTCCCAGCATCTGTACAGTACATAACCAATAGAGTGGAACTAGGCCATATTTTGACAGAAATCAATGTTACCAATGTCATCCAGTCCTTTCAAGTAGTTCCGGTCAGCTAAGTAATTGTCTTGTTTGAAACCGATGGATGCCATGTTGATCATCTAAATGGGTTTCATTGTAAAGCCCGCAGGCTGTTTAGCCAAGTTGCTAATTGTCTTGTGTAGAAATCAATGGCTGCTGGCTCCTCAGTTCATTGAGTTGCTGGATTTCCATAGAGGAAGCCTAAGAGGTTTTGCTAATTGTCTTGTTTTGGCGGCAATGGATGTTGTGTTCCTCCCTTTTCATCTAGTATTAATCGATAATCTGGATTATTTTGTTATTATCCTCAAATATAATGGTGAGAGTCTACAAAGAACAAAAATGGTCATCCGAATCACCAACTGAATCATCTAATGGTCATTGAGGTCCAGTAGACTAGACAATTTTGTTTTAAGGAAAAACGAGTGAGAAATTCATACCATGATTAAATGACATTCAGGGCTTGAAGCTTTCGGGTTTCATTTTTGATCACATGACGTCTCTTTAAACTAATTTTGAGTCGATTCTGTCTCCTACTTAAGCTCAGAAAAAGCTATTAATTACAAAAGAATGTCACTTGTTTTTACCTTCATATCTTGACTGAGCCTGATTTTGTGATATATCACATTAATTCATCATGCCTGATCCTAATTGCATTTCATTTTTGCAGTCGCCTAGTTTATTGTTGTTCTGTTGTTATTTTCACTCGAGTTGTCCTGACAGATTTTCTTTTCAGTATAAAATACCCAGTACAGAGTGTGGACTGATAGCAAGTCCGTCATTTAAAATCTCCTTGATGTGTAGCAAAGAAAAACATTATCTTAAACCCAGTTTGTAATGAATAGTTTTCTCTTTATTAGGATGCAGAGATATCTAAACAACTACTAATTAACATTTAAAGGGAGTAGAGAGTTGGAAAATAAAACCAAAAAGCTCAAGCCCTAATCACAATTAATATTTAGGGCACATTTCGCAGTCTAAATACTACTTCTCAAGATACAGTAGACACTCAGTTATTCAACCCCATCTGGTGTCAAGTGTACATGTGATATTTTATATAATATTTCATATTCCGAATCTTTCCTTTTTTCCTTTCCATTTCATTGTGGAAAATGCAGGCAGTTGATGAGATGCAGATTTCTGCATCATTAGTAATCAAATCAGTCCCACCTACTACACCTGAATGCTTTTCACCGCTGACACATGTTCATTTGCACTGTGGCTTGCTACTTTAGTTCATGCACTTAACATGGTGCATGAAGTATGATGGAAGTGGGATTGATACAATTATTGATTGCGTAAAAAGCCTAGTGTGGTCAATGGGTAATAGACAAGCTAAATGATCTTCAGGAATAGCATGGATGTGATCAAAAACAAGAGCAAGAGGAAGAGCAAGATAGTTATGCACATTTTTAAACATCACCAGTTATACTTATTAGAACAATGTAACATTTGCAAACTTTCGAGCTGATATTGCATTTTACAGCAATACCAAACATACCCAGCAATGCACAAAAACACACATTTGAGTACTTCAGTTTTATACATACATACAGCGCATTCATACATACATACATACATAGATACATACATGCATGTGACAAGTATACTGATTAAAAAGGGAACAGATTGGCTGACAAATGGATTTGAAACTGTATCTAAGTACAAGAAGATCAGGGATTCTAAGCTTTAGTTTACCTTGAGTATGTAAATGGATTGGGATTTGAAAGGGTCATGGAATCAGACAGTTTGACTGCACTTCACCTCCCCCATTTAAACTATGCACCCCGGCTGTACAATACAACCGTACTATTTATTATGCTTATTGCATGGCCAGTACTGTGAGCACAACAGGTCTAGCGCTCTCATATTAATTAGTAGCTCCTGACAAGCTGTGCGGTGCTGCTGTCTGGCATGCAAGCTGGCGAGAGGCTCGCAGAGCTTCCCTAGCAGTGCATTTTGTCATTTAGTTTAGAAGCTTTGCCTTTCGCAATGATCAGACTAAATGTTGTTCTCACTACAGCTTGCTGTCAAATTTAGCCTCATTCATTCTTTATGTGATGCATTTAGTGCTTTGGAGAGCTGCTAGAACTGAAGTTCTATATTTCAGCATATAGCGGTTCCTAAACTGTGATGGAGTGAGCCCTGGCACCCTATTGGGTGGGTCGTAGAACACTTTGCATTGGGTTTTAAACAGGCAAATACTAGTATGAAAGGTTACTAGTGCAAGGAACCAGTGGCATTCTTATTTGCCAGTAGGTGGGGATGCAGATATCAAAATTGTTGGGGGACTGATTTTGTAGCAATGTTTTTGTCTTGTAGCATTTCATAGTCACAGGCTGGACACTCAACAAATTTCATCTGCACTCAGTATCAATAATTGTATCCGAATTCATTTTGATAAACTAAATCTGTCCATTTCAAAGAGTGCAACATAATCTGAAATGTAATATTTAAATGTAATTTATTATCTTCATGAAATAATTCGATGTTGGCACCAGTAAGTTTGAATTCACAAAATAATAATGAAAAAACAACACTGATCTATTACTTGTTTTATTAGCGCATTTGATGCAAGACGTCATAATAATACTGCATAAATAAAAGCATTTCAGCGAGATCTTGTCAGGGTATTTTGTGACATGAAAATCAGTATAGCTAAATACGAAAAAGGAAGAGTTTTCATTCAGGTTTCAAATAGATCGCCAAAATGACTTATGCAACATTTTCTACCAAATTCACAGTAAAGTATAGTAAAAACAAACAAAAAAAAATGGGTGGGCATTATCAGAGGATCTGGGGCCCAAATACCCTGTGTTCAGATTTAAACGCGATCAGTCTAATCACTTTGTAATCATTTTACATTTTTGGTTTTGTATTCTCTCATACAAATCTAATGTGGGGAAGTAGCCAAGCAGCTGAACGAATAAATACCATAGGTGTAATGTGCTTATTGTTCAGCAGGTGGCTAAGACTAATACACATGAAGCAATAGGCCCGCTACGGGGCAGATCACAGATCGTGACAGCCAAGCTGGGTGGGTGTTGATGTCGATAACTATCTGATTCACATGGTCAGCATGCCAAAGATGACCTTGATCAATACTCCCTGGCTGTACTGATAAACTTGTTCAAAGCTCTTATGATGCAGTATTGGATTTCCAATAAAGCACTGAAAGTGTAATTGACAAGAGGCAGTATAATCTAGATGATTCTGCCTGTGTCCACTGGGCAGGCTCAATATTTAAGAGTCTGGTGTGGCAGGTTTGAAGATGTGTTGTTGGTCAGTGGTTTCAGGAATTAAAATAGCCAGGCTTGAAAAAGCCAGTACAGCCATGGGCCTTCTTTTAATTGGCTGCCTAACAGATGCATAGATTTATCAGGAAACAGTACAGCATTTAGAATGTGGGTGAAGTAAATAGGATTCTGTGAAAGCTCTTAACCCTGTAACCCTGAGTTCAGTCCAGTACTAAGAAACAGCAAATAAATAGCATCGAATTTGCAGGGAATCTTCTGTCAACTGCATCAAGTTGCATGCAGATATATGACAACATTTATTATTTACAATAGCTTTTTTTGTTTGTTTGTTTTGTTTTTTACATTTTGAAGTTTCTGATTTTGGTAGCAAAAAAAAAAAAAATTAAATAAAACAGTTTTTAAAATGTGTTTTCCTATCTTTTATTAGCACTATTAATATAATCACTGGTCCCCTTTCCTCTTCCATTGATGGTCTTCTGGTGTTTGTATTTAAAGTTAATAAGGGAACCCTTATCAGACTAGTAATAATGTTAATAATCAAATAAGAAGCATTGGTTAGGTAGTCTACATTTTGAAACAGTTCTTACCGAGTGTCTATTCTGTTTTCTGTGTTCTGTGCATAATCTAGGTGGTTGCCAAGCTCTGCTTGTTGCACAGGTCACAATTTCAGCTCTCAGTAGTCACACTAATCCAGGAATTACTCATCTTTAGTGGATTTGTTTCAGCCCTAGTCTGGTTCTGTTTTGGCTCACAGTTGCTAGGGACTGGAGGGCTCTGATTTCCAGTGCTGTGTTTTTTTATTCTGGAGTTTTTCTCACCCTGTTGTCGTCTGGCACTACATTCCTCTTCTGCCGGCTTCTTTTTCTTCAAATCTCGCCTTCAGAACCAAATCTTCAAAATCTCCTTTCTGCTTCTGCCCTTTGACAATTCAATAATACTTGCTTTGACATCTCCTGACACCACTAGCTAAAGCTTTGAGCATGTACAATCCTGACCACTTAAATGCGTGTGCGGGTCATCTCCTCCTCTATTGATTCTTTTTAGTGTGTCTAGTAATCTTCCAGATGGTGTATTTACTGGGATTAACCTGCTGTAAACTATTCTAAACTATTTTAAGCTTTGTAAGTTTCTTTTTTATTTCTTTGCTAAATGTCAATCCTGAGTATTTTTTTGTTGTAGAATTCTCAGTTCAGATGGAGTCAGTTTTAATTGCAGAAATCTTTCCATTTTCCTAGAATGGGCAATTTGAATTGCCATTGAATTGAACTGATTACGTCATTAAAAAGGATTTAAAGGTTTAAAGTCATGATGAACTAAATATAGGATTTGGGCTATCATAGAGGACATGTGTTTAATAGGTGCAAATAACCTACAACATGTCATTCTCATTCTCTTTTACTAGATTACATTTTAGCTCATAAATTACAAAGGAACACACATGTTAACTTAATCACATGATATCAGCTAGCCAATCAGAGCTCGGCATTTAACATGATAGAAAATGTAATACACCAAAATGTTATATCACACACATGTGCTACTAACCTAGTTGTTATACCCTCATGGACAATGCAGTGGCAGTACAAAGGCAATGCATAGGTTGATTACAATGATAGCACAAGGGAAATATTTCACAGACGCCCCCCCAACCCCCTGCCATTTACGGTACATCCATTCTTTAGATACAGAGGCTGCTGATAATACAGCCATGTGAATTGGAAATTTCCCATTGCCAGAATGGATGAAGAATTTCTTAGTGAGGCAGCAAGTAATTCTGACTTGATGGCCAAGTCTTTTCTACTCTGGGAATAGCACTGAGTCAGGTGGGCAGATTAGTTCCCATGCATTCTTGAGGGTCTTATTATCAACATGCACTTTAAATTGGATTGTATAGGTGTACGTATAGAAGTGCATATTTAGTGTATACAATGAAGAGCGATATACCAAAAGCAAAGCAGTGTAGTGACTGTCAAGACTGTAGCAGTTTATAAATACAGTGCTTAATATGATACCAGCCTTGGCAGCATTGTAGAAATGTGTGTGTGTGTGTGTGTGTGTGTGTGTGTGTGTGTGTGTGTGTGTCTATATATATATATATATATATATATATATATATATATATATGCCGTAGCATATATAACTTTTTAAAAGGGCTGGCCGTAGTTGGGGTTCGTGCCCCTTTAAGAACGTGACCCAGAGATAAAACTTTGATTTTTAAAGTGTTTTCGTGCACTTTTATTAAAAAATAGATCAACAAACACCTAGCTCTCATTGAGCACTAACTAAACGTATGCAGGTCCCTGACTAACACGCAGGACAGCTAAGCTGTTTACCTGTGCAGGCGATAATTAACAATAAAACAATTAACTCAAATACAATTAAATTAAACAAAATTTGCATTTTCACATGTTTTTTTAAGGCAGGGAGAAATCTGACCCTCCCCCTGCCACCATACAATATATGTGTGTGTGTGTGTGTACAATTTGAAAACGGAAAACTGCTGTATATCAGAAGGAGCAAAATCTAAAGTAAAAGGTAATATTGATGCAACAGTCTTCACAGGGCTCAGATACAGGTTTAAATACCTAAGCCCTATTAAGACAATATTAATCCTCATGGTGCCCCCCCCCCCCCCCCCCCCCCCCCCCCCCCCCCCCCCAAACATCTCCCCCCAAAGAGGTCCATTGTAGAGTTTTAGTATTGTATGAGTAATATGCAGTTTGGAAACCTGCTGAAATATGTAAGTGTTGAAGTGGTATAGAGCTGTGCACAGATGTTAAATAAAGACTGGTATTGTATAGTACATGTTGTGCCGTGCCTTTGGCCATACCTCAGTCACACACTCAGGTGGATAATAATGCAACTTATTGTAAACTCTGTAATGGCTCCATCTAATATGCAGCAGGAGTTTTTTTCCATTTGTGTTGTGGTCTTTTTGCTCCAAATCTATTTATGTGACAGCAGTTGCAGTTCTAGGATATAATTTCATTCCTATCTTGATTTTATAATTGTTCTGAATGGAAGTTTACATTACAATCTTTTTATCAAACTTTATTAACGAGTTTGGTAGTGTACATAAATATAATATAGAAGTAAAACAGCATTCATAACAAGTACAATTTATATAATGATTTAATCAACAACAACAAAAAAGAAAATATATGCATAAATCAAAAAACAAGTAATTTATCAAATAAATGACTAACATGTTCCTAAGAAATAGATACTAACAGGCTTTGTTTAGATATTTCATCAATCTTACAAACAAAAGGTGGTATCTAAGATATTTTTATTAAAAGGTTTAAGGCTTTGTGCTAAAATGTAACAAGTCTGATTTTTGTAATTTATAATAATAATTTCGCTCATATTCTAAAAATTCAGCTGAAGTGCATCTCCATAACTCAGTTGATGGTGGACTGGTACCCCTCAGTTAATTAGGATGCAGAATATCTGAGATACAATGTATTACCTTTGACCAGAACCTTTGTAATTTGCTGCATTCCCAAAGCATATGTATTAATGTTCCATTTTCACTGTCACATCTCCAGCAATTTGAGTTCGGTTTTAGATTTGATCTATATAGTTTATATGGTGTTCGCAGGGCAAAGGAAAAGCTCTGCACACAGTGAGATGGGCAGGGCAAAGCCCTGCTTGTAAATGCTTGTTATTATAATTTAAAATGATTGTTGTTTAAAATGCATTGGGAGGTTTGTTTGTTGGTGGTGGTTGGCAGGGATGGGATTAATTTCCTATCCCTGCCTGCCACATGTGAGAATGTGGCTGGAGCCTTAATTGAATGATTAGTGGTTAATTAGGCTCCAGCCACTTGGTGTGTAAGGAGGGGGAATCGTTTGTTTGGGGAGTTGGGGTTTGAGAGGAGTTGAGGTTTGGGTGTTTGAGGGGAGTTGGGGTTTGGAGGTTTGAGAGGAGTTGAGGTTTGAGGGTTTGGAGGTTTGAGAGGAGTTGGGGTTTGAGGGTTTGAGAGGAGTTGGGGTTTGGGTGTTTGAGAGGAGTTGGGGTTTGGGGGTTTGGGGGTTTGAGAGGAGTTGGGGTTTGGGTGTTTGAGAGGAGTTGAGGTTTGAGGGTTTGGAGGTTTGAGATGAGTTGGGGTTTGGGTGTTTGAGAGGAGTTGGGGTTTGGGTGTTTGAGAGGAGTTGGGGTTTGAGGGTTTGGGGGTTTGAGAGGAGTTGGGGTTTGGGTTTTTGAGAGGAGTTGGGGATTGGGGGTTTGAGATGAGTTGGGGTTTGGGTGTTTGAGAGGAGTTTGGGATTGGGGGTTTGAGATGAGTTGGGGTTTGGGGGTTTGAGAGGAGTTGGGGTTTGAGGGTTTGGGGGTTTGAGAGGAGTTGACTTTGGGTTTTTGAGAGGAGTTGGGGTTTGGGTGTTTGAGGGGAGTTGGGGTTTGGGGGTTTGAGAGGAGTTGGGGTTTGAGGGTTTGGGGGTTTGAGAGGAGTTGGGGTTTGAGGGTTTGAGAGGAGTTGGGGATTGGGGGTTTGAGATGAATTGGGGTTTGGGGGTTTGAGAGAAGTTGGGGTTTGAGGGTTTGGGGGTTTGAGAGTTGGGGTTTGAGGGTTTGGGGGTTTGGACTTTGGGTTTTTGAGAGGAGTTGGGGATCGGGGGTTTGAGATGAGTTGGGGTTTGGGTGTTTTTGGGAGGTGGGGGACCATGAAATAATATTTTTCTGAGAGAAATGGAAAGAGCCAAATCTTGCAAAATAGAGTGCCATATAGGAAGGTTGGAAGTTTATTGATCGAAAATGATAGGCCACATAATAATTCTTAGTATTAGGTAACAATACTCCCCTTCTATCAAGCTGATCATTTCAGATGAGCATTTGTTCCATTACATATATATAATCAGAGAATAGACATAGAGTGTGCTATCATAGGGTCTATCATCACTGGCCAGCAGGTCTAAATGTGGAAGAGAGACAGAGCACTGCATCTGCTGTCAGGCTGGTCTTTGAGAGGAATGAGGGACTTCATTCTTGAGCTTGATGAAATAGTGGCCAGCGTCACACATCAAAAAGCAGTAATTTTGCAGGGGAAAGCTATAAAGTTTAAGTGGAAAATAAATATTGGCCAAGTGCTTAAGCCATCAGTGTGATGCTTGGCAGCCGACTGGAGACGCTGTGATTGCTTGTTCATCTGGCGCCCGGATTACAGACCTTTAAGAAGAAAAGGAAGAGAGTCAAGTAAATTGTTTAATTAGGCTGCAGGTTAAATGCACTCGCTGCAGTGTCACTGTACTGGAGTAAATCAGAAGCGTATGTTGAGATCCTTGTGACAACACTGGAGTAATTAAAAAAGTTATTGGGGTCTATTATAATGATCTAAGCAGTGCGAATCTAAATTCTGCCTCTCTTTATTAATCCAGCTGGGACTTTCCTCCAGGGGTGATTTATTAACCCTACTGAAATGAGGTCTGTGAAATGAGGTCTGCTCAGCTCATTCAGATATACCCTGCTGTATTAAAACTACTTTGCATTTTTAATGATTATATTTTTATCGTCCAATAAAGAAAAGAAAACAAACTAAATAGTCTAAGGACTATTCTGTATTCTGCTTCTTAACTTGTGGGCACTAATGTGCAAAGTTAATAAAAACCAGGATTGACTATTGATTATATGTGGTACCCATTACCACGCATTATCAAGGCACAAACTGTATCAACATCTATGTGTGTGTGTGTGTTCCTGTATGTGCATTTATGGTGTCACCCTAATGTTCTCAGGGTTCCTTAAATAGCAAATGAAGGCAAATCCGATTCACACATTTATAATCACAGTAATAAGTCTTGCTAATGGCATCTCATGCTTTTTTCAGAGAGACCCAGATCATCAGTAATCTACAGCTAAATCATCCTCGTACCACTCAGCATATTAGCTTAATTAACTCTGCAGCTGTAGACAATGGCAACTTTTCTATGCCTTTACTTTTGAAGCCGTGTTTGCAGTATGATCCATCGCAGGAGGGACAGCACTTTATAATTACTACCTGGCAGATTGTTTGGTCATTATTTAGTCACACAAAAAAAAGCAGACACAACCATAAATCTTTCAAATCAGTCAGGATTGATTTTTCTTTTGAGCACTGATTTAAAAAGAATATTTGTTGCCATATTTTTTTTTTATTTAATAAGCAAGCACTTTCTATAGGTTGCATCTAATCATGAAGGCGTTGCAAGATCTTCTTTTTCCCTGTGGCTTATTGAAATCCCATTAAGTACATACTCTAAAGCCCTGTAAAACCCTTGGCTACAGTGAATTCCCTTGCAGACTCACAGTGTCTTAAACCTGATCCCATTCTCATTAGAAATCTCGCATTCATTGGGTTAAGTTCAAGGGCAGTTATTTGGTTGGAATCCTGCTTTGAGCTAACTCAGCCGTCCTTGTCCTTAAATGGGCATTACAACACTTTGCTGAAAATGGATGTAGGCAAAACCCCAGGGCTCTATTTTAGGCCCTTTATTATTTAACACCTTTGTGAATTGTATTTCAAGGATGAAGGATGGTGCATTATCTGCGCACTGATGATCTGATAATGCGTTCGAGACGAGGGCATGCTGGCAGAGACGAGGAGCAGCCATATGGGGCGATTTGAAGAGATTGCAAAAACTGGTTTTGATATCAATACAGGTGTGATTAATGTTGCAAGGACCCGCCTCTGTGGTACTCAGTTGTTGATGGTGCACCAAATGAAATGGGTTGGATTCTAATCGTGCAGGAATGTGCCTTGATAACATTTTCTTATTTGTGGAAATGTAGCGAATTATTCAACAGTAGGTTTTTTTTTAATCACACCATCAAAAACATTAGGAGTTGTTGGAGAAGGAGATACTACTTAAATATTTTGGCAGGGATGCCTTGTCATACATGTGTAATATGTGTGAATTTCACCTAAATGGGTTATTGCTTCATTTCCATCATACTTGGCACTGTACATTGCTGTTTTTGGTAGTATTATATAGATATTAAAGCAGGTTAGATTCCCCCAGGTCCACTCGTTTCCAGGGAGTGGGGAGTTGAAGCCTTGTTTGAGAGCTGGGGCTATTTAGTAGGGCCAGAATTATACAGACTCTGCCCATAGTGGACGCAAGAAATACATCATTAAATGAAATGGTATTTATTATTTTATTTTGCCTGACATTGTACTTGCATTGCACATACTTGTTGTGTATTTAAATAAGAATGTCATTCTTTGTGATTGTCTGCTCCCCTTGGATCCGCCCATGAAATCAGATGATGTATCTCACTAAGGCTTTCCCCAGACTGTAAACAATTAAGTAAATTGCAATAAAGAATGTCATGGCCACAGACAAAGTTTGACTTGAGTTACTTTTCAGCTTAAAGAATGATTTTCACTCTGTCTCAATTTTGGCCTAGCAGACTGCCGTAGATCTGCTTTGTCATCTCTTATTGATTATAGCGGGTTACATCATTATGATCTCACAGATTTTAATTTTGCACCAAGCCAAAAAATCCATAGTCACGGTTATGCTTTTAACTACGAGTGCTTTAAACTAAATGGAGAATGAATTCCTGTAGCAGACTGCAGCCTTTATGAACAAGCAGGGACTGTACAATCAAGTGACACTTGATAGATACAGGAGTGCTCAAATTCATCAGCTTGGTGGCTCCCTGCATTGACAATAAGATTCAAAGCCTTAGAGCTTTCAGGTTCTGTTCTGTATTGTGTGAACATTTAAGGAGTTTTTATACTTATGAGACATCTATAATGTTACAAACACTTTCTCATAAAGGCAATATATTAAATTACACAAACAAAACAGGCTGATTAAAATCCCCCATTCCCAAGCTAAATTAATTCAAGTCCTTGTAAATAGGGACAGCAAATTAGCCGTTGATTGATCTTGTGATCCATGTACTCAAGATGGATCGTTGAAAGGCAAACTCATCACTACATGTAGAATAGCGCTGCCAGGAAATCTTCAGTTAGACTAAATGGAATTGCATCTTATAACTGTAAAATTTAGAATGGTATTAAGTCACCAGACAGGGTATATTCACGCAGCACAAAGTAGTCCATGGGGAGCACAAGGATGACACACAAGACTGCCTATGATCAATCAATCAATCAATCTTTATTTTATATAGCTCCTTTCATAGTGGACCACCATCAGAAAGCACTTTACAAGATGCAGTAACAGCAAGAAAATATACTTTAAATACATAGAAATGCATAATGCATGATACAGTAAAAAAAAAAACAATGCATAACACCGGTACATTAAATAGAGTAAAAAATGCATAATACATGTTATAGCAGCATAATACATGAAACAGTAGCAACAACACAGCAGATAATAGCAGATATCAGACTTAAAGAGCATGGAAAGTAAAAGAGAACAAGTGGGTCTTGAGAGTTGATTTAAAGAGAGCAATGGTTTGGCGCATCACGCACCAAAGCTGGGCGAAAGTTCCAAAGAGTCGGAGGAGCCATGAAGCTGGGTTACCTTGAGGACCATTCCATGGTTAAATAACTTTGAGCAATGACAAAGCTGTATGTTTTGGGCTTCAGCTCCTTCAGCATTTTGTCTCTAAGTGATATTAACACTCAAAGTTAATTAATTGATAGGGCCTTAACACCGCCACCTATGGGTATTTTTTTGTACCTGAGTTTGATTTATTTCCTTAACCCTAATTTGACCCACCTGTTTAAAAAGTGTCTTTGCACAGCTTGTTTTATCTGATGTTGATGATTACTAGTTTATTAAAGCATAAATGTCTTTTTTAAGGGGATTTTGTTTTCTTGAAGCAGAAGCTATTCTTTGATTTTTTTAAAAAAAATTTAAGCACGTAATTGTCACATACAGATATCTAGTATGAATTATCTCACAATTAACAAACTGTAATCCTCAATTAACCCTTATTAACCACAATCAATGTAACACAATTGGTTATATTAGGAGAGTACAATTATTATTTTTATTGCAGAACTTGGGGAATGAATTTATTCCTAATTAATAATTGATAAAAGCCTAATTTTTAATAATTAATAAAAGCCTTTCTTAATTAGCAATAATTCCGGGGCATCTTGTCAGCAGTACGACAAACCCTTAGGGTTAACCTTTTGTTGAGCATTGGTATGTTTTTTTATGTACATTTTTTTTTTGTTTGGATGCTTTTAGTGTTCAGGCCCTAGACCACCACACAAGTGGTATTCTAGAAAGTAAAATTATAAGGAGCAGTGATTTGAAAATAGTTGCAATTATCTAGCCTGTATCCCTGAAACAAGTAATCACTATCCCAAAGCAACATTTAAAAAATGGCCCTGTTTCAATTGATTTTCCCTCTTGAGCTATGTAGAGCTTGATAACCAGAATAAATTCCCACTACTGCAGCTAAACATGCAGATAACGAATTACAGTACAGATCTGGAAAAACAATCATGGTTCATTTACCAATGCAAACCACTTTTATTCTGTGTTTGGCATAACGGAATGCAGGATACCAATAGGGAAACTCTGCCGCTATTGATGAACACATCATTCAATTTGGGTAAATTTGTTTTTTCCACAACAACAGCAACAGTAGCAAACATATATCATGAAATCATATTTTAGCACATAATGCTGAACACGACTGTGGGCCTCTGCAACCTAAGGAAAAAAAAAAGAAAATATTTGTAAACAGGGAAAATAAAAATCCTATTGTTGTATATGCTGAGCCACCTAGCCCCTAGCCCATGGTCAGGTAATAAAAAAGGCCTATAATTGAGAAGCTGGTGTGGGAGACACTGAGCAGGCTCATCAAGGCCTGCTAGGGCTGACCCAGCGGGGAGCAGAGACCTGGAGGGAGGGGATATGTGCCGAGCCAGCTGTCGATGGCAGCAGGGTAGATCGGCTCTCCATGCAGCCAGGGATTCAAATGATGCGCATCCCCGAACCCACAGAGGCTGCGTATTCATATGGGCTCCATTTAACTCATCAACTTGAAGTGCTAGACCCTGATGTTTCTGCAAGCCATATGCTGGCCATTGTATGTGAAACTGGTTGAGGTGGTTAATGTGATAGCCATCTCATCAAAGCAGCAGTCTTAATTTTAAAAACTATAATCTAACTCAACTTGCATTGACTGTTCTATAGTACTCTCTATTCTACGATTCTATACTATATCATTTACACCTTAACTTTCCAAACATGCTTTTTCCTTTGGTTTGGAAAGGGCTTAAGAGTTACTGTAGCTTTAATGTTTTCGTGCAAGCCACACTGTGCACTGCAGTGTGCTGGTTGAGGTTATAGAGAGAGTATGGTGACAGAGTGGCAGACACAGTGTGTGTGGGTGTAGCAGATTGGTTGATTCATGAACATGCAACATCTCATTAAAATACTTGATAAACAACAAGGAGTAAATCTAAAGGCACTTTGACTTATATAACTTAAGATGGTGTACATGTAAATACAGCAACTAAACCTGAAGAGCAACACTTGAACTCAAGTCAAAGACCCTTAACAGATCAACACTGAATAATTGTAATGAGACCCTCTCAGAACGATAGCAAACATTATATAAAGTGTATGGGACAGTAAAAAAAAAGAGAAGCTACTTCCTCTTTAACATTGCCCCAAATTAAAGCTTTATTTGAATGTTCTCAGCCCTGACAAATATAGTTCATTGTGAGTTTTGTGATTTAGACAAATGTCCACTCTGGGTTGCATTTTACTTGAATTGGATGTGAAAGATACAAGAGGCTAGTGAATTAGCCTAGCTCTGATACCCAGGTCCTTGCACAGCAGAGACTGAAGACATTGGAGAGTGGATTGAGAGAACAAGAGAGTATAGGGTTGCAAAATGTGCCTACTTGCAATTACAAGCTAGAATAGATTTAAAACAGGATCCTTGTTCAGTTTTAAAATATGCTGTAGCTGTGTTCAACATAAACTAAATAACAGGTGGATTGCTATTGGCATGAACAAATGAGCACACGTCCAGCCACACTCTTAATTCCCTTCAGGTAATGTACTGCTAAAGCCATGCTTAAAGAGTAAACTTAAAAGTCAACTCTAGTGAACTGGGGTTTGAGATCAGGGGTGCGTCAACACAGCAATAACGATCTATGATATAGTATGGAACAGAAAAGCCAGAGCACTTGTTCTGTTGTTTCTTGTTTTTTTTTTTATGATTTATAGAACACACCCCTGATCTCAAACCCCAGTGCACTAGAGCGGCCATTTTGAAAAGACCTTTGAAACCGAGTTTAAAGTTCTAACTGTAAAAAGTTACCCAGATGTTAATGAAAAGAAAAAATCCAGGTACATTATTTAAACAGTTGTAGCCCACGTGTAACGCTGTATTTTTCGGAACTCCACTACTTATTCTTGAAGCAACGTCCTTATATTTCCCTTTGTTTATACATAATGCCTTCTATACCATACTCTACTGTTTGTTCCAGCAAGCTGTCTCACACGGTGGGATGCTTTGCACGGCTGACAACTAGCACTAGAATTTGTTTCAGTTTAGTGTTTCTGTATGGGTTACACCAACTGTCTTGCATTATTATTATTGTGTTACTCTGAAGCCAATATTGACCTTTGTGGCACGCTAGGGCTGTGAGTTCTTTTTTGTTCCACATTTGGTTTAAGCAATTCATTGTGGTTTAATGCATTTGCAGAACGAGATTGAAAGTCGATAATGTAATCGTTTCAGCTCGGCAGCCCTCATTGTGCTGAAGAC
This sequence comes from Polyodon spathula, assembly GCF_017654505.1. Taxonomy (NCBI): domain Eukaryota; kingdom Metazoa; phylum Chordata; class Actinopteri; order Acipenseriformes; family Polyodontidae; genus Polyodon; species Polyodon spathula. Next base: position 6,781,021 of record NC_054543.1, read on the forward strand.
CAGGATATATGAAAACAATCACACTGCCTCGCAGGGAGACACATGATGTATAATAACAATCATAAGCCCCTAAATATCGGAAAGATTATTTTCTGCGCAGCTATTCCAGCTGCCAATCTACCCACACTGTATCCTTGATGCTTGAAAGCAGCTTTACTTGATAGTTAGACTGATCTATTTTCCATAGAAGCCCTGCACTTACGAATGAATTAGCTACGGTAAATTGAATTACCAAGTCATTTTAACCTGTGTTTTGATTTACCTGGTCAGTAGGGTTAACCTTGTGATCTAAACAGCAAAAAATATAAATACAACCACTGTTTACATCTTTACAAAGCTGCAAAAGTGTGTAAAATGTAGGGAGATGCTAATTCCTATTGTTTAAAACAGGGCTGGTGTTTAATTCGCCACAGTCTGAATTATAAATACAGTGCCTATGGTCTTTATTCATGTCCACAACCCCATTTGACACAATACCAGGAAAGAGTTTTGGGAAAGTGGACCTACTTCTTACTGAATCACTTACCCATAGTGGTTTGTTCTTCGATTGTTAATGTGTCTGAAACAAGGAAGTCAGAGTTCAAGATGGTGGTAAACATATCTGTCCTACATCAATCATTTACATTTTCCTAATGCTAGACTGCCAGTCTAATATAATCCCAGCTGCTCTCCCCTCTTCTTCCAGAACAAAACCAGTGCTCAGGAAGGAAGCCTATGTTTGCTTGTTCTTTTATTTTATTTTAATTTTTTTAAATGTAAATAGTCATCCATCTCAGACAGCTAATGCCATAGTAATCTGGACCCCCCGTCCCTGTTTAGTTTGAAATGCAAAACGCTGATGCTGTGAGCTTACTAATGGATTAAAACTCTCCAAGTCTCGTTATCGCATTTAAGGTTTGCTTACTGGATTTTCAGGTTGGGAGAATAAAACAAAAAAAACGTAACTGACAACAGGTACCAGTTGAAGTAAATCATATTAAGATTCTAGGCCGGTGTGTTGTGAAGAATTGTAGGGTGCAATCTTGAAACCATGTTGAAACCAGATCAGAAGTAAGTCCCTTGGTTTTATTCAGCAAGCAATGGATCATTTATCCAGCAAGTATGACAGAGTACCAAACTAAAAGGCAACTTACAACTCTTCTGACCATCCTTTCAATAAATCCTATGATTACATGCCTGAACACAGCACTAGATTTAGCCAAAGGAATTGTCTATATTGTATAAGACTTTGAGCCTGACGTTTGTGGGTTCAAATCCAGGGATCTCCCTGTGGAATTAGTTGGTTGCAGAAGTGGGATGCCTAACCTGACTGTAAACCTAGTGGTTGTAAATACAATAGCCTATATTATAAGCAGGGGAATTTGTAATTGGGACTTGGTTTATATTTTTAATGGTGCTGCTATCCTTATAGTGACTTTAAAGAATTACCAGATAGCACAGGCATAATTATTTTGTGGTGCTTAAGTTGTCAAAAAACATCAGCTATGACAGTTTTTGTTTCTTTAGTAGTTTAATACTTGGCTGAATGAGCTTTTCTTAGCTCACCTTTTCGAATGAAAGGTTGTGAGTACCAGTCGTTCCTTCAGCAGTGCTGCTGCAAGCACTAGGAAGAAGATACAATGCCCCATCATTTTAGGATTGATACTGATATATTACTCTGTATATAATTGTTGGTCTCAGAGGGGTGGAAGGGTCTTTCTGTGTTTTTCTGTTGCGTTTACAAACCACCAAAAATACATTATTTCAAGTGACCCGTAGGGGTGAGTGAGTACAAAAATAGCGATTGTTTTTTTTTTGTGTGCTATCTTCCAGTTCATGTAATTGTTCTTCATTCAAATCTGCATGTCTAGTTACTATTTTTTGGATTTTTTTGCATGTAATTGGTCACTCAGTTTCATAGTTAATGTGTACATTTGTAACTGTAAGCAAGATGGCTACAGATACTTTAAATTCTGTGAGGCAGCGCAGTGATTTAGAATATGTGACAAGACTCCAACTGTCCATTTCCATCCAATATACAGACAGCTTAAACCTTGCTCGACCAATCACACTGCTTGTTTCACGTTCCATTGCCAGCCCTGGGCTAATACCATGCAATAAGAGGCATAAACACAGCAAACTTAAAAAGTTCAGCAAACTTATTGTGGCTTGGATTTGGCTAGGCTATACAGGGTTTTAATTTTTTTAAACAATCTAAGCACACACAGCTACTCAGTGTCCCTAGGGATACACATTGCATTATTAATGGATCTCGGTTTCAAGCCTGCAGTCACCTTTGAGATGTGTATTTCAAACAGTCTAATTTGACAGAGAACCTTCCACTCTGCCCTTTCAATACCACCTCACTGTACATACATACACACACAGACACACGCACACACACACACACACACACACACACACACACACACACACACACACACACATATCTGGGTTGTACGTTAAGCTTAAGAATGGGGGGAATTAATAACACATGACTGTGTGTATTTATCAAAAAATTATCAAAGCTTAGAGATTTGGGGTTCGGATGCTCTGCTAGAGAGAAATAGCTCAGAGCGAATTTATATATATATATATATATATATATATATATATATATATATATATATATATATATATATATATATATACACATATATAGAGAGAGAGAGAGAGAGAGAGAGAGAGAGAGAGAGAGAGAGAAAGAGAGAGAGAGAGACAGAGGACAATTAATTTTAACTTAACAAAATCAGAAAACCCCTGAAAGTATTAGCCAATGTTGTATGTTCCATTTTGTCTTAATGTGCCTGGTTTTAGGAAGTCTCAATGTATTGTACAAGGATTCTAACTTTTTATTTTGAGCTCTATATGCTTGTAGGACAGTAGTAACAATAACATTTCCATACTATCAAAGTAGTATAAATCAATGCACCTCAAACCATTTTATTCAAATAAGTTATTTTTCAGTAAAACCCATTTGCATTATACATACATGCATTAGGAATTATTGGCATATTTGGCTTCCATGTCACCCTTTTAGATGCTAAAAAGGTGACAACAGGTGGGCATTGTGAAGAATGAAAAAGAAAAAACAATACAACAAAAACAATAAATGACAGCAGGGAAAGTGGCATGAAAACAGTACATGGAACAGGCATATAATACAAATGACTGTAATACTAAGGCGGTTTAGAAGGAACAAGTGAATATTATACAGGAGAAACAGAAAAGCAGGACAGCTTACAGTACATGTCTTATTTTGACAATTATTTGGAGTGCTCTTAGACCCTACATTTAGGAATATTGATAACGGAGCGGTATGTACAATACGTGGGTATTATTTAAGATTTTTCCTGTCTACTAAACTGTGGTTTTGATTAGAGGAACCAAGGTTTCATGTTTCTTGTTCCAACGTTTACGTATTTTGGTGGCAGTAGTAGGATAGATTCATGAATCACTACAGAACCAGTGTGACAGGGGTTGTAAATATAAGCATTGACCTACAGCAAACAATAGACTTGGTAAATCTGTTACAAATATACCTCTACAAAGATACAGTTCAATTTATAATCACAGAAATAAGTGAAAACTAGATTGCTGATAATGGAGAATTCGGTTTTGTATTTCTCCATTGTGTCTTGCTGTTGTGCAATAAAACTTTCCATTTGTCAGAGCGACCCCCAGAGTCTTTCAAGTGGCTCCCCAAAGCCGAACTTCTGTTCCATTTATAGATAAACAGATCTAGATTTGGCTGAGATAGAGGAATGTGTGCAATGTGACACTATTTTTTTTATCAGTGCTGCTTTTAAATCAGCTTTTTTCTGATCACATTATAGACCTTCATGCACATTGTGTCATCTATCTGTACTGTATGCCTGTCTATGACTTGACATGGTAAATTGATATTTGAATTAGTTAATACCTTGAATTATCAAGTGGGCTTTGTGGCCCTTCTGACCCTGAGTGGGGTGAAAATCAACTTGTATCATTTAACCTATGCTATATATATATATATATATATATATATATATATATTATATATATATATATATATCTATAAGATATATTATATATTATTATATATATATATGCATTTATTAGCAAACATATATGCAGTATAAATAATCTTATATGACATAATTTCCATTTCATACAAATTATCTAAAACAATTACATTTGAGATGGTTGGATAAATACAGGTCTACTATATAGTAAAAAACATCTAACCTCTAGAAAAATGTAGACAATAGGGGTACCATTGGTGTCCATTTACATTGCTCTTCTTTATGATTACGTGCACAGGCAGTCATTAAAACTTCTGTGTGTGTTCTTCCATGCACTGGATTTGCAAATTTGAAGGAAACCAGAAAAAAAAGTCTCAAGGGATTAGATTTTTCTTGTCAAATTATTATAATCAATAAATGCTGTCCCTGCCTCTCTGGAAGGAGTTAGTAGTTGATCATATTTTTTCATGATCCATAACTGTATAGATACTTATATATGTCTGTGAGAGGGTGTGGGGTTTACTGAACACATGGGAGATGGAAAAGTTTCTCTGAGATCACCTCACCGGCGCCCAAGTTTTATTTAATGCACACTGGGGGACTGTTGTACCATAGATGAAAAATACCAACAATGGTAAATTCCTTGGCTCTGGTGATTTCTCGTACACACCCAGATGCTGAAAATAATAGTCAAAACAAAAGTCAAAAGAAAAAAGGAAAATAAAACACAATAATAAAACTACAAATAAAAGGTGCTGCGATCTGCAGCATTCCCAACCGCCGCTAGCCATACGGCTCGGGTCTTTAAGCCTATACTTTGCTAATCTCTCTCTATACTGTTGGGGTTGCCCAGGCTTTACCCAGATAAGCTACTACACATCCCCCTCGGGTATGTAACAACATTTTAAATATGCTGTATTTCCAGGCAGCTGGCGTCCTCAGTCGTGCTTTCCTTCTCGCTTTCCACACTGGCCTTCCTTCCTCTTTTTTTGTTTACACCGGCTTAAAAAGCATTTTATAGGTCGAGGGACCCCCCCAAGGCCCGCCTCTCGACCACTCAGAGAGAGGGAGAGACACCACACCCTCACCCACCTCTCCGTGTCATCGCCATGATCGACAGGCAGATCCTACGGGGCTCCCGACCTCCTCCTGCAGGATCATGCATGCGTCAGACTGCCAGCATAGATCTCTCCCCATTACAGTCACTTGTATTGTTAATGTCTGTTATGCTAGTGACCTTTAATACTGCATGTGATATAATAATACATTACAAAAGCAGCTCCACTGGTCAGCCCTCTCAACTTCCAAGAATTCAGTCCTCTTCTGTATCACAGCTTCTCCAAGATGACGGATAATGAACGGAAACTGCTTTTTAAGAGCATGCGTAATTCATTAAAACTCGCTGAAATATTTGTGCCAGGATTTTTTGAGAATTCCTTTGTTTTGTTGTTTTTTTTTTCAAATTAGATGAAGACACTCAAATCATGTTCTACTGTACATGATTGTCCTTTTATTCTCCAGAGCAGCCTTTTTCACTGTCAGAGTTAACGAGGCACTGTTTCTCAGCCAGTGTTCAGCCCAGAACAAAGGATTCCCTGCATATCTATTATGCAATGAAGTGTAACATTTCCCCATGCTGATTTCCCACTACTCTGCTGAGATATAACTGTACATATATATATGTATCAAGTATCAGACAAAGTCATTGGTCAACATAGCTCTGATTAGAACCTGTGTTTTCTGTTGATGATTTGGTTGAAAGCCTGTTTAATATACACATGAATAATACAAAAGCAGATAATTGATGAAAATGAAGTAATAAACTATTGTAACAACATTTCCAAATTATTTATAAATACTTTAAATCTTTTTTTATTACGCTATCCTTCAGAGTACACAGTTCAGTGTGAGTGTCTATAGAAACTGAGCATTCTAATTCAGTATTAGAGAAGCCTGGCCTTTTATATCACCCCAATTAAAGCAGAGATGCTGTTGCCCTTTAGATCATAGCTGCTAGGAGAATTCCATTACAATAAGGCAGTGCTCATGGAGGCCTGTGGATGACCTACAGTATTAAATAAACAAGTGCATTTGTAACTGGATGCACCAGGCAGCCTATTAACACTGCCTGAGCCAGCCATTCCTGTCTGTGGCAATAGACTGCAAATGGCTACCAATTAAATGTACAGCATACACAGTATTGTAAGTGGAGTACATGTATTTGCATCAAGTCAATTTAGAACTTAAGCTGTAAGAACCTTTTTTGGTGTGTAGTCTGTTCCAGTTTAAAAGAAAATTACCTAGCCAAATTGCAAGATAATTTTGCAGATTCCCTTGCATTTATCATGGATTTCATGAGGGTAGACAGGGTTTCAGCTTTGCTATCTATCATTTTTTTCTTTCGCATGATTGTACTGTGCATACCACTTTCTTTTACTGTATCTACTTTGAAAAGCGTTATTATTCCCTGGAGTGTTTTTTGAAGGGTGTTTAAAAGCATTCTTCAAGATTAAACGGTCCTTTGGAAAATGAGAATGGATTTGTACCTCTCTAAAACATTTGAAACAAGGTTTGAACTGCAATCTTGATTTAATTAATGAAAATGGTTGTTAAAAAAAATAGCAATGTAACAAAACAGTTCTTAAAATGTTCCCTGAACAAAGCTAAAATAAATAAATAAATAAATAAATAAAGGATCAACACAATGAGGGACTTGCCAGAATTTTGTTATGTAAATTCAAGTGAATACTATACTGGTAAAGCCTAGTTATAACCCCTGTAACAATCACAAGTTAGCTAAGCCAGGTTTGAGTTCAGGTACCAAAGCTGAAGGATAATAATCATATCATCCTCCTCCTCATTATATTTCATAATGCGCAGTTCTTGTAAAACTTCTGAATAAAATACAAATAAAATAGGTTGCATTCTAACAAAACAAAAAGAAGAGAAGGTAGGCATGAAAAGTCATATGATGGGTCCTCAGTTTCCCTTAATTTTGGGTGGAATACGCAGCCTGGTTAATATGCAGTAATAACCCGACGCCTTCAATGGGCACATGGTCATTTATGGTGGGCCGTCTGAATACAGAAGAGAAGAAATTAAGGAGATTGCATCTGTGATCCTGTCTGTTGAGGTAGGGTACTATTTAAAGAACAGAAACGAATCCCCTGGCACTTTATTCTGCACCTCTAGTTGGCGTAGGGGTCTGTGAATGATCCTGCTGCACCACCAATAATGCATTGAATTTCAGAGTCTTACTGAGCCTGCTTATCAAATAGCATGCCCTGCCATGGCAACTATATTAGTGCAGGTGCAGCTTCAGTAACTTTCTAGCTTTCTGTATGCCTGTTGGCCCATTTTTATGACGCAACATAAGCAACGTAATATTTATGTTGATGGATGACAAAATTATTAACATATTACTGGGTGTTAAATGTATTTAGTGATTTATCTTTGCAATTAAAATTAAATCACAAAATCAATTAACTGTGAAAAGTTTTTTTTTTTTTTTGGGGGGGGGGGGGGGGGGGGGGGGGGGGGTAGAAGATGAAGCTTGATTGATTTTAGTTGTTTTTCCCGAGCTTATCTTTATGTGAATGTGTGCAACAGACTGTAACATACATTTTTACTCAGAGTGATTTCAGAATTTCTCTCTCTCTTTTGCAAGTCATATAACCTAAAGAAACTAGCATATGCAAAGTAGCCACCAATGTATATAAAAAAAATGTGGGAATGCTTGTTATTCCGACCCAGTGTGACTTTCCTATGGTATTTTGAAAGGCTTTTTTTGGGTTGTTATTTGTTAAATGACCAGTAGGTGGTGGCGGTGTATGTACTTTAGTAGTTGTTATACCACAGCAGCTGCTTAACTTGTAAGAAGACCACAACTTAGCAAAACTAGACTTAGTACAAAAACCATGTTGAATGTACATGTCAAGAACGAGGAATGGAAATTTTCAGAGTCAGGAGAGTTGATTAGTGTTCACAGACACCGCTCATTCTGCTGTCACAACACCTTTATAAAGAGGTGGATGCGAGCAAGCAAACTGTCAGCTCTGGCCTTGAACAGACTGGCAACAAATTATCCACATTACCTGAATTAAACAGGTTAGTTCATCATCAGACCTCAGCTGCTGGTAGCTGCTGCCTGTCCAAGGGGCCATAGGCATAGGCAATGTGTCAGGTTTTGTTCATTTGCTTATTACCTGCTGCCATTACATCAGACATCAACCTTAGGAAAAGGACTGTGTGCTGTAGGATGGAAGAGGTGATGTATCACGGGTCTGAGGCCTACAGGGGTGAGAAACCTTAAATGTGAAGTCACCCAGTCGATTGGAACTAATGTAACACAGCTTGGTTTGTATGGGGCTAAGGTAGTTTTCTGACTGCAAGCAGCAGCCCTTTTCTGTGCCCAAAACTATTGACACATCACATCAGCAATTCTGCACGGCTTACAGGTGGTTAAGAGGGTAAAACAAGAAGTGTGATGGTAGAAAGACTGAGCAAATTAAATATTCTGAGTCTTCTGCAAATGCACTGCTAATAAGAGACTGAGGCGCCAGGTGGAACCTTAGAATGCTGGATAAGCAAGAACATTGGAATGTTGTGACACAACCTGCTTTAATGACACAGTCCAGATAGAAAGGTCAACTGCACTGTATTCCAGTATGAACTAACTAATATAATTGAGACAACCATTGATGTCATGTGAGTGAATCCCTACAATAATTTGACACAAACCATAAGAACATAAGAAAGTTTACAAATGAGAAGAGGCCATTCGGCCCACGTTGCTCGTTTGGTTGGTAGTAGCTTATTGATCCCAGAATCTCATCAAGCAGCTTCTTGAAGGATCCCAGCAGTCTTGTTATTACTTCACTATTGCCTAGAAGTGGAATAAATGAAGCATGGTATTTGTGCTGGAGCATTTTCAAAAGCTGTTTGGCGTGGAGAAGGTATGTACAGTGTACAGATAAATTGAGAAATCCCAGTAACTAAGAATGAGAGTTACTGTTCACGGCTGATTTATGGATTTTCTTAAATTCCATCAAAACACACAGGATCCCTCGTTATACACCATTTATGAGTTGTGCCCGACAACCTCCGGGGAAGCATGTTTAAAAACTGCTTGCATTGTGTTCATTTTTTGCTTCTCTCCCTGTATCCCAGCATGTGGGTTTAAAGTCTCATTCAATAGTTTGAGCTAAAAATAGAATTTGAAATATCTAAAGTTGCATTACTCGTACAGCACAAGCAGGATTCTTCCAGAGACACGAGTTCAGTTTTTTATTGACATATTATTGCGTGAAAAATATTTGGGAAAGGTTAGAAACTATGTTAAGAAACTGTTTCACAAATACTGAATCCTTTATAATTGATTAAAACAACCAGACTGTATGCCACTCATATATTGCATCTCATTAAAAATAAATATGTAAATACAAAATCAGGCCTCTTCCTTTTCTATGTTTACTTGCATTCCATCAATAAGTTTGTTAGGGTGGCTGATTTAATCTTTAAAAATAAATAAATAAATAAAATACTCTATTGCTTTGTCTTGTCCTGCTTTTTGTTCGCTAGCTTATGCAAGCTCTATGTTTTCTCATTATTGCGCCTCAGCTTGGCTTCAGATAATGAGACTGACATTCCCCCTGGATATTTCCAAGCTGTGCCAATGTTGATTCTCCAGTGGTGTTCTCTTATCTCCAGGACTATTACAGAAGCCGATTCCATTTTGCCGCGCACTTACACTCCATCATCCAATGCTGGGTGTCCAAATATTTACTCAGAGAGAGCATGGAACTTGTCTTAGATTACAGAAAACCTGGGTCCTATTAATCAGTGCTGGCTCCCACAGGAACACAAATTAAGTACCCGGAACATGAGCAACAGGGAAAGCTTCTCATCTAAAATGCTGCACAGATACGTGTACTTGAATCACACAACAAGAATATTGTACACAATGCAGTACAAGAAAAGAGGCATGACAAATACTGAATGCATATAGAAATAGTAATATCGTAATATATATGTGAATAAGAAACTAGTATCAATCTCTCTTGTTTAGGGGAATAAAGGCCAAGGGGAATATCACCCTCACTATTTGAAGCCGAGCCAGTGTTTAACCCAAAGTAATTTGAGACATATTCCATAGCTCATGGTGACAAAGTGAGGTGATACATCTCCCTCCCAATCTGTGAGGGCGCCGTGTAAAGGGTACAGAGTATCCTGGACTGGTTGGCCAGACAATTCATTCCTAGGGTTAGGCGGAAGTTGGTCATCTAGAAAGGGGACGGAGCACCGGTACACTAAAGTATCAAACCGGAAGGGAAACGTTGAGGCAGCCACGGATTGGAGGAGATGCACTCGCTAACCAAGGGGTCATGATACATGGTACAAAAGGGGACGGAGCGAGGTGATCTGTTCCTTTTGTAAATGCTGAACCAGAAAGGAGCACTGTTGTAAACCGTGGGTGTTTTGTTTGTCTTGTATAAATTGTACTTGTTTGTTATATAGATGGATAACACAATCTGGAGCTGTCGCCAAAGGCCAGCAATAAACCCGGACAACATTGCACTATATCACAGAGAACTGTAAATACACCGCAAGCACTTTATCACTCACTGTGGACTTGTGTTGGTGTTTTGTGTTACGTGTGGATGTTTAAGAACTGGACTATTATTTCAGGACCGAACCCGAGGATTACAATAAAATAATATACGTCACTTTATTGCTTCTGATTATCATTGTTTAATTTTTACAGCTGTATTTGGGTCCTCAGACCAATTGGATTGTAAAAATAAACGTCATTGCACCTGGATGATCGTTTCTGTCTGTTCGACATGGATTATGTTGCTAGGTGCTAGGTGGCACAGCGGGCTAATTCATCAACTACTCATGCCTTTCTCAAGTCCAGATCATTTTATTAGTAAATGAGCTTGGTGGTCTGAACACATCAGTCACTTCTTGATAAAGACCAAAACGCAGAGGCAGGCAGGAGCTTGGTGCGCTCACTCACTCACAAAACTGCGAGGGGAAGCTATGATGGAACCTGCCTGCTGGCACCGTATCTGGGTGTAGCTTGTGCCATTGTCCTCACTTTGCACATAATTTACAGCACCCCCCCCCCCCCCCCCCCCCCCCCCCCCCAAAAAAAAGAAAAAGCAATAGCTGCTAATTACAACAAAAACAAACTAATAGCCTGTGTGTGAGGGAGCTGATAACCTGTATTCCCTGAGGATGGTGAAACAACATTACTCATATTGTGACTACAGTAATGTAGATGTAATTAGCAGATCTATTTAGTAGATAGTGCCCTGGAACCTGAGGTGAGTGAAATTCTGCCTGTACTCACCAGTACTTAGTACCGGGACTTATTTCATCAGTTTTTCATCCAGTGGGCATGCATTCCATCCACTTACACACTCCACGTTAGAAAGCAGTCTCATCACAGAAACTAAACAATCATTAAAGTTTTCTCGAAATGAACCAATGGCAATGGTTTCTTAGTTCCTAATTTACCTTAGTCTTGGCAGCAAGATCAGGAGGAGAAGTTATTTGGCAATAACATGTCAGTCTCATCCGCCTTTGGATTTATATGATTGGTAAATAATGGGCTGTCGGTATCCTCCCCTGCAGTAGTGGCTCCTGACTTTAATAAGTGAGTGGGGAGGCTATATATATTTATTTTATTTTATTTTATTTATTATTCACAATAAAATGTTGCACATTACAAAAGGTACTTCATAATTTAATAAGACATGGAATACTAATATAGTATAAGCACATATAACAAACAGAATATAATAAAAATATAGTGGACTTACTTGACCGATGAATCTTGAGTAATGTTATTTGTAGAAAAAATATTTTTACAGCCCTTGGAAGATTTTTTAAATCAACGTAGCCCACAGAAATCCATTGGGAAAATGAAGAGCTGGTTTGAAAAATCAAACTGCGAATACTCAGTCAACCATTTTGTTTTTTTCATACCGTGAGCAATTAAAAAGGCAATTTTGTTTTGGTGCTCCGTGTTGAAGAAGGTCCAATTCAGGCTTTGGGCAACCTTTGTTGTTGTTTTTTATTGTTTTATTTTTTCCTCAATTGAAAGCAAGGAAAATGGATGAATTAAAAAAAATCTACAACATACTGTATAGAAATCATAACTTAAGTGGGTAGCCTCATGTGACCCACAACCTGCCTGTCAACAGATATGTCAAGATTAAATGTAATTATGAGTGGTAGAGGCTAGGTGCAAACTTGCATCGTGTGGCCAATACAAATACAGTAAAACTTACAGAGGGTGATTGCAGGTGGAATACACACAGAATCCCACCCATTTTTAGGCTACATTAGCCAATAGCAACACAGCAGACCTTGGAAAGCGTGACATAATGTAAGCTTTTTTTTAATTTTACAAAGTTAGGCTTAGCACTAACACATAGACTTTTATGACAAGCCTAATATTGACTACTAGTTCTTTAAGAAATTGAAAGCAAAGATGGCTGTTTATTGAATGAGTTTACTGTTATGAAATGTATAATTTAGTCTCCTGATTAATGTTTTTTTTCTTCTAAACTTTCAAAACAATAAATATGATGGAATTTGTAAAATATAGCTATTTTCTGGACTGTGTGAAATAAAAATCAATTTAAAAGTGAAATATATGTGTCAGTGCATTCTGGCAACCACCCTACAGAGAAAAACAATGTATAATTATTTTCTCAATGCACACAATGAAACGATGAGTTCCTGAGTTTTTTAATGTTACTCCCATGAAGATAAAAAATCAAGTCATGCTTGTGTCCACGCTAGCTACGTGAAATGTTGTCGTGTTAAATTAAACTCTTCATAAATCCAGTTGGGTAATGATTCAAAAGTTGACTGAACATCCTGTGAGAGCCAAAATACCAGTTATAGTAAATAATTTTATGATAAAAGTCTAACTGGAACTTTTTCTTGCTTTTTTTTGGAGAAATATATATTTTTAATACGAGCAACTGTTAAACAACAACTGTAATCACTATTGTTGATTTTAATGTAAAATTACAACAAATATTTCCATTTGTAAATTTAAAAAAAAAAACATTCCATTACGGTAAATCTTTATTTCTCTTCTCCAACCGAATGTTGATGAGGCTGTAGCTGCTAAACACACCCACTGCTCTCGCTTTCTCTTCTTAGTAAACTCACAGTTTTAAATGGTTTTATGGTGCTTCATAACGTACAGTGGTAGAGTGTTAATTTAAGTATTTGCCCTGGTGACTAGAAAGTCTGTTGACAAAAATTCTCCTGAAAGTGTGTGGCGATGATGAGCACGCAATGATGCAAATCAAGTAACACTGACTAACAATTCCATGACATTTCATTTTGTTAATTTTATTTTTTCTGTAGTCTATGGTAATTAATATAGACAGAAACACAACAGAGAAGCACACTGAATTTATCAATGTAGCTTAAGTAATAAGTAAACAAAACTTAATTAAAATAACAGAGCTATATATTCTAATCTGAGGCTGTCACTGTAGCATGGCCAGATCCTGTTATAGGTAAGTACCCAGGTCTGGAACGTATTGGGATGATTTCAGAAAATACTATGAAGATTAAAATGGCTGGCACTGTTGTCTTGCCTGTTATATTAAAAATATACCTTTTTTGTATAATTTTTTTTAAAGTACAGTTTTGTTTTTTTTGTTTTTTTTAAGCAATTTTGTTTTATAATGCCACCTCTTTTTTTAGGATATCTTGAAACAAAACTACAGCAGTTTGTATACTATTTCTAAATACTTAAGGTTCAACTTAAGTGCTATATTACAGTACATGTGCAGGGACCTTAGAATAGGCTCCCCCATAAAATATTTTTGCTGTGGTTATTATAGTGAGTAGTCTTGGGGAGGAAAGTAACCTGAAACACTATGTAAAAACATGAGGTAGTTATGATGACCTCCAGCCACTAGAGGGCAACAGCAGTTGCACTGGAGGATGGGATAATACATTAGATCTGAGTGCCTGTGAGGGTGACTGTAAAAACAAACATTGTTATCTGTTTCATAAAAATCTGGATACTTGGACAGCAGTGGTACAGTGCTTTATTTAGTCTTAAGCACTGGGAAGGATCTCACAGCATAAATTGCCATACAAGTAATCCTTCAACCAACTGTATAACATAAACTTGCCCGATCCATCAAGTGTGTTGCAGAGGGTACAAAGCTTTCAGTATTTTCAACTTATTTTGTATCTTAAAAATGATACCAATATCTATACATTTTAGAAGTATTTGTTCATTGGCACTCAATTTTTTAATGTTTACACCCAGCTGTGCTTATGAGTACCTGCACTTTTTGTTAAGCATTTCACCCCTGCTGGGAACTGTATATCTGTCAAGAAGTGCGCTTTTGGTCACAGGTTTGGACAGGTTTGGTCACAGGGGGCGGGGGAGTTTGATCTGGTACTAGCTGGCTGTACTGAGATCTATTTTGAAGGAGTTACCTGTGTACAACTTATCTGCATGCTTTCTGATTATTATTATTTTTTCCTGTTTGAATTTACTTCAACAGTCTGACGTAACGGGAGTGATTAAGCACCAGGTTTTTGAAAACAAATGTAAATAACCTGCAAAAAGCAACCAGAGCACCTTCAGTACAACAGAAGGAGACCAGTGGTTATGCTGCTAGTGTTAATGATAATGAAAACCTTGAATAGTACTGCCTTAATATGTGCCCTAACATCCCTTCCAAATTCCTTTTAAACCCTTTTAACACACCAATCAGTATAACACTGTCTATGGACCAACAACTGAGCATTATACCTCAGACTGCAACCTAGTGCACATGCACAAATCTCCGTTCGCAGATTCTGATTGGGAGAAAGCTTGTTGGGGGCAGGTCTCTGTTGAACTGGCTGTTTAGCAACTCTCATCCTTAGAAAATATGTATGTACTGTATATACGACATAACGTAACACAGTTGGACTTGTATGATGGAATATAATGGAATATCAAAAGCCAGGGGGTAAAATAGCGAGAAGGTTCTTTGAAGTTAGTTTATAAAGAATCTGAAACTACAGCCATGCTATAGTCATTGTACAATAAACAATACAATAAATAAATTCACTGGTAAAAATAGATGCATGTGTCAAAAAAAAAAAAAAAAAACATATAAAAAACCCATCTGGCTAAATCTGGGACCATGGGATGTGTCTTAATGCATTCTAAAAGCATTTTTATAGCAAGATGATATAAAAATGTGTCTTGGCAGCAGCTGTATTCCCTGATGTGCCTGACGCAATTGCTCGAAACTGTGCTTCACTGAAGCCATCAGCAGCATAAGAAGTCATTTACAGGAGTTCAAAGCACGCCTAGTTCATAAATAGGCAGTTTCTATGTTTGTGACCCTAATTTAAAAATAATGGACATGTTGGCTTTGATTCTTGGTACAGCTCAGGGTGCCTCCTCTTGGCTCATGAAGAATGTGTCTTGACTGCTATGCCACTTCATGTATTACTTAAAATATATTTCATATAGAAGGCATTTCGGGACAAATAAGGAAAAAAACAAAACATCTTTATTATTTTAATTTCTCGGATTTCAGTTTTTAATAACAAAAATGAAACTGTTATCTCATGGCAGCACATCTGCTGTAACAACACCAGCATTCATGACTTCTCAAGGGCTGCAAGATCCATGTACTGAAGCAGGTGCTGTTTGAGTGGCATAGCTAAACTCCTGGCACCCAGCTTGACAGTGACCGGTGCAGTCGGTGGCAGCTGAGATAGCCAACACCTCTTGAGAACTCGCCTTTTAACAGCTACAGACAGGGACCGCCACATGTGCCAGGTTCACCTTTTAATTGGCATACATCTGGGCCAGGAAGGACGGCTAACAAAACAAGACTGCCAGCTGACAGTTGCAAAGTGGACAGATGGCACAGGTTTTTTTTTTTCTTGGTTTTTAAATAAAATACATATTTCCTTTTTATATATAAAAATGACTTACCTGCCTCTTTCTTTCACAATTAATTTGGTTGAGACAGCTATTGTAAAACTAGCCTTTTTATAAGGTAACTGATGATACATCCCTAGATAAGTCGTTATAGTTGGGAAATTGGTTTCATCTATGTAGCCTAGGACCTTTTGAACACATTTGCC
This sequence comes from Polyodon spathula, assembly GCF_017654505.1. Classification (NCBI taxonomy): domain Eukaryota; kingdom Metazoa; phylum Chordata; class Actinopteri; order Acipenseriformes; family Polyodontidae; genus Polyodon; species Polyodon spathula. Next base: position 6,797,148 of record NC_054543.1, read on the forward strand.
TTCTTGGAGAAGCCTTGCTGGAAAAGGCAGGTCTAAATCATGCATTGTCACACAACCACTATTCAATTCAGGTCCATGTATATAGATGGGGAGTGCTCTGCACTGCCCTGTCAACTTATCATAATGCATATCCTGCACATTCAGACAATCAATAGCATTCAATGTAAACGGATTTACTGTATGCAGTAAGGTGGATATAATAAATATAAACAACACATAAAGCACATTTATGAGACTATCTACTTGACTTTACTTTCTAAAGAGGTACGTTATAATGTATGATTGAGTGCTTTTGTGTTTCTGGATGAATGGCTGCATTATGTCCCGGGTAGTGCTTGCAATGTGGGCCTCACGAGTCCCTGTCCTTCCTGGATTTCAGGTTCATAACAACTGTAGGAACAGGAAAATGTCATTATGTTTTTGACATCAACAGACCATAATGCAACATGACATTAACTTTTTGACATTTACCTCTTTATCACTGATGAAGGCTTGTACAGAAACAGAATCTCTGAATGCTGTAGTGTAGTCCACTCATTCATGCTGGTCTGCAGGTGTTAGAGTCCTCCCTTTTCCCTTTTTAAAAGCGATATAAATCCATATATTTATATATAAATCAGGATCACACATATATAAAACAGAATACAAATAAAAAACGTGGGCACACAATCACTCCAGAAATCACACCCTAATTGCCAAGTGTGCTCAGGGGAAATTGATGGCTGTTTTCATCGTATGAGCTGGAGTTGGAGAAAAGGCTAATATTAAATAAAATTACTGTCAGATCCAATCCCTCAGTCCTGGCCACTAATCTTGACTGTCTTGTTTTGATTTGATTACCCTGACAAGCTTTGTATAAAACAGCTCTGATGGATTCAGGGGAATTAATAGCATACAGCACAGCATACAAGACCCCCCCAAAGATAAAGAACTCTGCTGTTCCCTCTAATGTTTTTAAACATTTAATTGCACATTCACAAACACATGCTTGTGATTGCTTTAGGTCAAATTCAGTAAACCATATAAAGCAATCAGAAGGAGAGGGTTTTGGTGGTAAACTCAGCAGGGTTTGTTATAATGATTTAAACTGTGGTGGAACTTAATCCTGACATCTTTTAAACCTTTTTTTATATTATTTTTATTTCATTGGTGGTTCCCCCACATGGTATATTACATAGTGACCCATGTATTAGCAACTATGCTAGTTATTAACAGTACACCAGGCTTGATTCTCAAAGCTATTTACTCCAATCATCCTTTGCAAGATTTTTTTTTTCAGAAAGGAAAAAATATACCCAGTAAAGCAGTCTTCAGCAGTTTCTATATTTTAGAACTGTAATCAATGTTTTTCCTTCAGAATTCTGCTATTGACTATTTAGAGTATCTGGCCCAACACACAACACACACAATTGTGTTTGCAAAGTGCCTGGCACGATAAAGGTATCTGCTCCTGTCTGTTGTCCTCAAGGAGACAATCTGCCGTTGTTCAGTGTGTATCTCTAACATGGTGTTTTTCAACTCCTACAAAGAGGGCAGGTTCAGGAGACTTGCAGTATTTCTAAGATGAATGTTTTGCTGTCAGGGAAGTGTAAAGAATTGACCTTAGCATCTTCCGTATGCTTATCACCAAGCACCCTCTGCCTTGGTCTGCATTTCCCGAGTCTGCTCTGTATGCTGGCTGTGGTTCAACATGTCAACCCTGCTCTCTCTCTCTCTCTCTCTCTCTCTCTTTCAAACCTGTAACTGTCTCTACTGCGAGCCTGATTGCTTTCCCAGTAACCTCATTTTTCACTGAGTGAGTTACTTTGAAAAACAAATAATCTTCAAAAGAAAAGAGAATTTTCCAGTACTATGGCAGATGCTCCCTGTTCACAAAATTTGAAGTCATCCTTTAGTTTCAAATATGCTCAAAAAAAAATGATAGAGCATTACAACATGTACACAATTCAATTGTACATAGCTGTAGATCAGTGGTGCTTACTTGAGAATCTTTCTTTCAATCAATAGGTTCCCTTAAAAGGTTAAAAACCTTAGCTTCTCATTTTAAATAATTTAGGATGTGGTTGGAACAAAGTCCTTTTAAAAGTTACATGGTTACTCAGTCGACCTTTGCAATAACAAGCTTGTTTAAAATCCTTGTCAGGGTGGACTTCCTACAGTTGCTTGACACATGTTAGTCTGGGTAACTGACAGCTGTCACTGACCTCAGCCCACTCTATACACACACAGGCCCCCGCTGAGTTTACTCCCAGCTCTGCCAAGCAACCACAGCCTTCATGAAGCAGACAGGTGGTACTGAGATAGAGCTGGAGGAAAAGCACACAGCAAATAAAGGTATCTAAGCTTCTCCAGATACAGAAAATGTACCATATATAAATGTAACGTATTTATTTATACTGCAACATATGCACCCATGATAGACTCAGGACTAAATTATTATTCTCTTCTGACCCCCCCCCCCCCCCCCCCCAGAATTGTCATTAGCAGAAATGGAAAAAAAAAATCTCCCATATTAAGTTACCAAACCAGAAGTAAACAGCTTAATAAATACTTTTGGAATTGCAATTGATGCTTCTTTCTTCCTTTTCAGATAACAAATAGAAAGCTGGCCCATTGTTATGTAAAGAATTGTGCTCGCACAAAATTTTAATTGCAAATGATTGCATGTGTAAGTGTTTCAGCAGTGATCCATGAATTCTGGGACTTACTCTCGAATGACTGGTTAGAAAGTTGTTATTTTAAAGAAATGACCTCTATTTGAAACCACCTGATGTGTGTTGAAAGAAAGAAAGAATTCATTAATTTGTCCTGGAAAGAAATTGATATGTTGAGAACAGACATGTTCTCAGCTGGTTTTCTTTCACAATTCTGATATCAGTAAAATGAATAAGATGGAACTGCTCTTTCTGTGGGTAAGCTGCTATAACTAACCTTGGGGCTCAGGTTTAGTTATCAGTTTAACAGGCCTGCCTCACTTATGGAGATACATCTTTTAAATCTCTCTGGGACCCATTATGTTTGCTTTGTACAGCACAGCTCCCAGAACATGTAGCAATACTAAAAGGAAGACTTATGAATAAGTCTTTCTCGATGTCTTTTTGTGTCGTGTTGTGGGGCGCAGGGATTGATGTACTTTGCACCTCCAAGTGCTGAAGTGTGAAAACCTCTCAATGGTGCCAATAAAATCAATGTGTCTGGTTATGCATGCAGCAGACATTAACCTTATATAGGTGTAATATGTCAGTTATGTACTGTTTGTCATGTGCACAGGGGAGGTAAAATAAAGAATTTAATGAAGTTAGTTATTAATGGCTTTGAGGTGTTTACCTTTTTTACACCAACCCCCCCCCCCCCCCCCCCCCCCCCCCCCCCCCCCCCCCCCCCCCACCCCCCCCACACACACACACATTTTCTTTTGTTATCTACTAATAAATGTAGTTGCAGATAATTATCTTAAGTCTCAGTTTTTCATGTAAGTGATGAACAGATTATAGAAAAAAGCTCTGTATGTATCCTGGTCCTGTGTCTGTGTCTGAACAGTTTTTAGGCTGTTGCCACGTCACTGTTTTTCTCGGTAGCTAACCAGCATGAAAGAAATGAGAGCTCTCACACAGACCATGGATGCGATGTATCTGCCCAATAAACAGAGGACTTTGTTTTAGCTACCAAAACAAATCATTCTGTGGTTCACCTTGATGTATGCTTTCCTGTTTGTGTGTGTGTGCATATTGTTAAATTAATTCCACCAGAAAAGAAAAGAACATCTTGCAGAGCTGAAGTCTCTCTTGATAAAGTGTTAATCATCTGACTGGCCTGTGCAGACTGTATAGAGATAATTGTCTAGACAGACTGTTTCCTCAATACAGTAAAACATGAAGCCAGTCCACTCTGATTCTAACCTGCTCAGCATGCACAGTTTATATCTCAGTCAGTTTCACCTGATGTTTTTGGACTCAGCAACTGTTTTTTTCTGCATGTGTACATGTATGTCATGTATCTTACTGTTAGTATGTATTTGGGACTTAGTCTAAGAATAGTCACTAGTTGTGTTCTTCAGCCCCACATAGGCCAGTTCTGGGGTGCCTGGTTGCTCTAACATGAGCCATATGTGTCACTATTACACTATTAGCTTGTGTTTCAATGCACTGACCCTAATTAAGTCTGTCACCAACCGGGTGAGCAGTGTGCAGATTTTGACAAGAATAAGATCATGTTCTTAAGTTTACTGCTGCATATCTTTGAAGTGCACACAGTTGGGGTATCCAATCTGGATATTGGAGTAATTATGAATTACAGCATCAGTAAGTTTTCATCTGCAGTGTTATCTGTGAATATCTGTGTAAGTGTAAAAGAATAGAAAATCGTCAAAAGATCCTTGATGGAAGAAAAGGGGGACCAGTATTAATATCTCTTTTGCTAATAAATAGAAAGGAAATTGATTTTCCAAACCTTGGTTAACCTGCCTTCAGGAGGGATATTAGTGAAAGTTCAGAATCAATCAGTCATTCAGTCAGAGTTAACCCTGTCAATAAGAGACTGGGAGGTGTGCAGATTGACCCTGACTGCATTAACAACGTCATGTAAATCAGACTACGAGAACGGCTGCACAGTGCAGGGTTCATTATACTCATCAGCGCGTGGGTCAGCGACGAAATAAAGCGCAAAACATAAATCTTGCAAGAGAGTTGTTTTCTATTACTGTGGGTTTTTTTCTATCACAGCAAGTTAGCGTTTTTCTCTCATTGCGGGATGGAGTTAAGACATTCACTTAGGCACTCGGTTCATTCTGTATATTCAGTATAATCGTATCATGGGGCTGAAGTGAAGACACCTTTGCTACTACAGTCCAGTTTGTATACATTCAAACTCATCCTCCCCCCACCCCTTTGAAACCTGATATATGAGTCAAAAATCAATGCTCCTGCTGTTGTAGTAGAGGGTTATGCATAAAATCTTCAATCCTTTTTATAGCAGAACGAAACAGTAACTAAAAAAAAGGGGGGGGGGGGGGATACAACTGTGTTTATTTAACACCCTGAAAACAATTTTTTAAAACATTAGACTCGTGTGTTAAGGCATATCTCTTATGTTTTAAAATATTTCCAGATCAGAAAATGGACCAGTGCCTGTAATTACATTTCATACAAATGGGGATGAGAGGTAATTAAGACTGACGTGAAACAATTAGCAAGTTTTATAGTTTTCAGAAATGTGTTTGTTGCACCTAAATGTATTAAAAATGACTTTCATTTTAATAGTCGGCTCATTAGTTTGAGGTCACCAAGCCAATTTCCTAATGAGTTTTAGACCGTAGGTTTTATTACTAAACATGAAACAGTTTCATTTGCAGAGGTCTGGGTGTAGAGTCAATGCACAGCTCTGTCTTGGGGTTGCTGTAACATGCACTGTCTTTCACTTGACGAGTTAATTTGTATTGCAGTTTACATATGTCTATAAGTACTGTACCAGCTTTTAGATTTATTATGTATGTTTATAAGTGTTCGGTGGCTACCTTTGATCAAGTTGACAGCACATTGTCATGCATTCCCACGAGTGAAGCGAGTCAGGTCTGTCATACAAAGAGTGCAAGCGAAAGTAACACACTCAACTTGATCAGAGGTAGCCACTGTATACTAGCAATTATTGTAAAAGTAATTCAATCCAATTAAAAAAAACAGACACAAAGCTAATATTAACATACTTAGAGCCTGTTGTGGTCTAAACGATTGGAATGCTTTGTCGTTGACATTCTGAGTGTGAGATCTACACTCTCAGCAAAATTATAAGAGTAGTTGCTACTAATAGGTTCCAATGGGGACATGACCTATCATTATTATTATAAGTCTAGGCTGAGATGAGGGCTTGCTTCCCATATTAATCTCTCTCTCCTAACTCACTTAAGGAAACTCAGCTCGCAACTTCATCTTCTACCCCCCCACCATTATCCAGACATTTTTATTCCAAATGAGCACTCTCTGTACCATTATGAAAATGCACCAGTATGCACACTGTAATGAAGTTACCCCTTGTTGGTAGTGTTTGAGGTGGCAGCCCTCACCAACCCTGTCTTCTTATCAGAAAAAAAAGTACTCAAAGAAATAGTGATATCTTCAGCTTTACCAAGATGGAGTGCACCTCTCCCTAAAGTCAAATTTAGGAGATTACACTCCATCACAATGTGAATAGCCATGCTTTGTACACTGTGTACACATGTTGGCTTTCTCTAAACATCATACAGTTTTGTCCTTTACAATTCCAATGCTGGTAGAGATAAGGTCTTTAAGAAAACTATTTGCAAGAAGTGTTGCTATCAAAGCTTAGAAATTGTGACTTGGCTAAGGTATTACAATGCACTGATGTCAATAAAGCATGGTCCATATTTAAATGTACTTTTCTAAAGATAATTGATGATATTGCACCTGTTTACAAAATATAACTGAGCCATGGAAGAATAACGAAATCCCAGAGAATATTAGATTTAGAGATCAACTCCTAAATACTTTAGAATTAAATTAAAATGTACTCCAGCTTTTGCAAATTGAGGAATAAAGTTCAAAGAGATATTAAAAAGGCAAAATCTGATTATTTTAGTGGTCAAATTATTAAAAACAAGAATAATTCAAAAAAGCTATGGTAAGAACTGAAAAGGCTAGGTTACAGTGAGAAATCTAAAAATCAGTCTAATGTGGTTTTGGAAATTAATGGTGAACTTTGTTATGATTCTAGCAAGGTGGCTAATGTTATGAATACTTTCTATATGAATATGGCTTCAGACCTGAATCTGAGATATTTAAAGACTTTTATAGAACTAAAGGAGTTGCACTAAATAGTTTTAAATTACAACCTGTATGTGATAGTTTTATGTATGAACAACTTTGTGGTCTGAACTCTTGTAAAAGCACTGGGTTAGATAACACTCCTGTTAAATTTCTGAAAGATGGTGCCAGTAAACTAAAGTTTCCTGTTGCATTTATTGTAAACTTATCTATTACCACAAATTTTGTACCTGGCGATTTTAAACTAGCAAGAGTTAGACCTCTCTATAAGAAGAACAAAAAAGGGGAAGTTGGAAATTACAGCCCTGTTAATATTCTCTCATCATTATCCAAAATATTAGAAAGATCAGTGTACACTCAATTAGAAAGTTATTTAATAGTTAAAAAAAAATATTGTACACATTTCAATCAGGATCCAGAGTTGGATTTTCTACAGATAAATGTCTTATTTATTTTACAGATTATATTAGATCTGAAATTGCCAAAGGCAACTGTACAGGCGTAGACCTACAAAAGGCTTTTGACACTATTGATCATAACATTTTATGTAAGAAACTAGAAGCAATAGGTCTGGGGTCGATTATGCGGTTCAATTCATATCTTAGCAACAGGAAACAGTTAGTCAGTGTCAATGGTGTTGAATCAGGAGTTGAAGAGTATTTATTGTGGAGTACCACAGGGAAGTATTTTAGGCCCTTTGTTGTTCTTATGTTACATTAATGACATGCCAATTAGTGTTAAATGCAAGTTTCTACTTTATGCTGATGATAGTGCTCTATTAGTATCAGGCAATGATCCACAAGAAATTGGCAAAATATTAAGCTCTGAATTAGAATCATATAGTCAATGGCTTATAGACAATAAACTATTATTGCATTTGGGAAAGACTGAATCATTTTTAGCTCTATGAGAAAAGGAAAACACATTGTGAACTTGGTCATGTCCTGCAATAATGTGCAAAAAAAAGCTCTTATCCTGGATGAAATCCTACATTTTTGTATAGGCAAGCTGTTTTTTTTTAATAGAAAAAAAGGTCTGTCAAGCTTTAATTCAATGCCATTTTGACTAGTCTTGCTCATCTTGGTATTCAGGCTTTACCCAAAAACTGATGAATAGGTTACAAGTGGCACAAAATGAATTAATTTGCTTTATAAAAGGCAGGGACTCTAGGTCACATATTAGGCAGAACATTTTTATTAGTATTGGACTTCTCAATGTTAACGACAGAGTCAATCAGTTAAAACGAATGTTTTCAAAATTCATAATAATTTATCAAGTAATTATTTACATAATAATTTCAAGAGAGTAGTAGAACAACATAGTTATTCTAGTAGGAATAGTATTTATAACTGTATTGTGCAAATGGTAAATAGCTCTGCTATGGTTACTTTTTGTTTCACTGGCAAACAGACATGGAATTCACTTCCACACCCTATCAAGTGTTTAAACAGCATGAATGTTTTTATGAAGGAGGTAAAGAATATTCTATCTGGTAGGAGATGGAAGACACCATGTCTTCCTGTATGCCCATGTGACCCATTTTACTATGTAATTAATTTTTATATATGGTTTCTGCCCTTTTCATTTCAACAGGACCCCAGTGGAAATAACTTTACTTTTTGGGTCATCCTGGGTATTAGGTCGACATACTATCTATTTATTTTTCAGATTTTTATGTACATTTTTGGACTTTGTAAGAATTACCTCACTGATTACCTGTTTTATTGAGGTCTGAACTTTTTACATTTTATTCAATGTTCTGCTTTCTTGTTATGAACAATGTATGTGGACTTTTACCAAATAAAAACAAAACAGAAAAAAGCAGCAATTCTCTTTTCTTTTGAAGATTATTTGTTTTTCAAAGTAACTCACAGTGAAAAATGAGGTTACTGGGAAAGCAATCAGGCTCGCAGTAGAGACAGTTACAGGTTTGAAAGAGAGAGAGAGAGAGAGAGAGAGAGAGAGAGAGAGAGAGAGAGAGAGAGAGAGAGAGAGAGAAAAGGAAAGACTATTTAGAATAATGAGGTGAAACATTCATTTGGTTTTGTCCAGGCTCCGGTAAATTGCTGGACTCAGACTGTTTAGCCAGCCGAATGGGGGCTTATCAATCAGCCAGCGGTCTATTTTGGGAAAGAGTAAAAATGCAGTGGAAGAGTTATCAATAGTCCAAGCACATATTTGCTAACATTTTCCAATTGCAATTAGGCCTGACCAGATCAATTCTTTGAGACAGGTGCTCTACCGGCTGCTTTAACTAAGTAATTCAGAGTGACACATTTTCTCACTTAGCATGGATCTGGAAAAAAATAAAATAAAATTAAGCATTGCTATGCAGTATTTAATTGACTGGGATATGGAACAGCTTGTGGTTAAGTACCATGCCAGTTTGTTACTGTTAACTGCAACAGTCCTCGACAGGAGCATGCGCACATTTTCTATGGAAGATTTTAATGAGAACGCTAGCCATGCAGGTGCAACCCAAAAGCGTATATTTTCTATGGGTGATCGAGTATTGTATCAGTCATAACAGTTAGCATTACTATCACACTGTTAGCATAACAGTCACTAAAATCAAGAGCAAATGGCCTCACCTAGTCGTTCTGCATTGTAAATTCATTATATTTTGAGTACCACTGAATGTATTGGATTTACCATGTTTATACTATGCATTTACCTTGTTTTACTGGTATGCTGCGGTAAACAGGATGTTCACTTCCTGCACATTGATCTATATAATCCATTAATTCTAATACGATATTATTGACGTAGTTTTACTACTCAGATATAATACCCTGATTTGTTATTTTTTCTTTGTGAGCCGACTGAGATATTTCATTATGTAAGGGACATGTTAATTGTGCAATGGCTACACAATGTGATACAATAATGTATCTACTCCTTTTCAGCTTGTCATTGGAATTTTGGTACTGTATAATAATAAAACATTTTGGATGGTGTCATACATTTAAAATATTGCATATTGTGTATGTTAGGTACAGCTTTTAAACAAAACAGTGAGGACAAAGAAAAAGATGTTTGCCTTTTTGAAAATACTGTACAAGCGTTCGTCAAACAATTTTACTAGTTTCTTTTAGCATTGCAACTCATCTTACTATTGAGTGTTTTATACTTAAGGATTGATTACGTACCATGTATTCTAGAATCATAGCTGTATAGATGTGGAATAACCATTATACATTTGGAACATTACTTTACAGGAATGGAAATAAGACTTCTGCTGCATAGCAATTTCACCTATCCCAGGTTTTACTCCAAGCTTGGTTAGCCCCATTGTAACGCTAGCAAACTCAAGTGTGTCTTATCATAAAAAAAAAAAAACAAGAATGGATCAGATTGCTATGCAATGCGAGTCTCAAATTTCATCCCTGCATTAATAAGTTTTACTTGGCTATTTAGCAAACCAGGAGGCAGTTTATATTCTAATCAATACTCACAGGGTTTTTTGTGTGTGTGGAGGCAGTGTGTCTATCTCTGACTGTATGTGGTGTATGGCCCTTGCTGTGGAGAGCTGCGTTTCCTGATAATTAACATCACGTTGATCTCTAGGGCCTTTTCAGCTCTGCAGAGTGCCGTCTTCTTCTTCAGGAGGTAATTTGAAGTGTGCACACAAAGACGGGGAAGTAAATGTCACCAAATTACTGTGAGCAGTTTTAATGCCACCCTCTGAGATTACAGAGGCTGCCAAAAACAATCAAAAAGACAAGACAGGACGGCCTGGGCACTGTAGCCTCCGTTAGGCCTTCATTGACCAACCTTTGTGCTGGATGTCAGTGGCCCATACAGCTGATAGATGTGTCTTCTCGGGGTGTTAATAATATTTTGGAAACACTTCAGAGTACAGGTACATTAAGTACTTGTAGTTACACTGTAATTGCCATTAACTAATATTTAGTAGAGGCACTTAGTATATAGTGTTTTAGGGACAAATAGGACACAAAATAAATCTGGACTCTTGTAGTTTTATAGGACTCTTTTGTTTGGTGAATATTGCCAGAATATTGTACTATAATTGCGCTGTTATTTTCAAAATGTGATTTTATCATTTATCTTAAAGTGGTTTTAGACAAAATAATTCCATAACTCTTGCCTGTCAAGCACCTCGATTCTATATATAGATCTCCTATGACCAGTTTTGAAAGAACTGTAGTATTTCCATTTCATTTAAAACATGGTCTTTGGTATTGCACTACAGGAACTGAAAGACAGTTATCGGTTTGAAAGTTAAAGAGCAACAAAAGTTAATATAGACCCCATTGTCTTTAACTGCAGCACAATGCACTTATGCTTAATGATAATGAAAGAATAGCACATTTCACAATACTTGAAGGAGTTCTAAAATGTTTCAATTAAAGAAGGAAATGAAATAATCGGTGAACATGCACGTTTGCTATTTATTGAGAAACAGAGGAGTAAGTGAATTACTTGGCTGATTGCTTATACAATCTGTAAATTAGTAAATGGCAGTTTATTAGTATCCTCTCTTGCACGGTGTATGAGGAAAGCTCGTTTTTCAATTAGCTTTCCATTTTTGTAATAATTGAAAACGTGGATTCAAAATATACGTTGTTATTTCTCGGTGTCTGCTTTACTCATTTCTCATAGGTATTTTAATTTCTCACACTTGTTACAGTAGCAGGTTGTCTGTTTGTCAGGCAGTACATCCAGGAACAATCACATTTTAAACAGTATCTGCTGTATGCAGTATATAATAATACTTCAATCATCCACCCTGAGGGGGCTGAATAGCATTTGTATTGAGGTAATGTTGTGGAGAAATTGTTTTCTAAGAAGGTCTAGCCTTCATAGCATTCCCAAGCTCTGTTAAGGCTCAGCAAATCAAATTAAAATGGAAAGGTGAAAAGATTTATTTTTTTTTTATCACGCTTTTTCTATAACATTGTTTTTCCTGAAAACTCAGCGCCAATATATATTGTTTTAACATTTACATTAGCCTTTTTTAAACATTCAAAAAGTATATTTATTTTATTTTGACAACTTACAGTGCACCTATTCTGTTATCTGCCCTCTCCATGCAGTGTCTTTAGCAGAGATGTGAACCTTGTCAGACGAACATGCTGTGCGGTCTAGTTTTAAATGCCAGCTTTTTAGAGGATCAGATAAACTCTCAGACTAAAATATACAGACTTTCAAAAACACAAAAGGGGTTTTTCCTTTGATCAGAAGAAGAGTTAAGGATGACGATAGCAGGGATGACTAATAATGTTAAACCCTATAGTAAGTAAAAGGTCTTGTTCATTTTTATTCAGATAGAAAGGAAAAACAACAGAAAGCCACAGAGAGTTTATCAGTTGTGAATGCTTCGGGTAGCACATTGTAATCACATTTTAGCTCATTTTAGCTCACATTTTAGTGTACAAAACATTGTATATGGGCTAGATTTTGATGGTTAGTAACCATCAACAGCAGTTTATTATATCTTATTGGCACTTAACATGCAGGAAGCTTCATGTTATAACCAGAGACTAAGCAGCTTCAAATGCAATTCATTTGTATTATTATTTAATTTCCTTCTGTTGTTTGCAGTTTTTCTAAGCGGTTCTGGGTTCTGTTGGATTAATTTTGAGTCAGCATCATTTTTCTCAATAGCAGTCTTATCAGGGTTACTTTGAACTTGCCTGGACAGTCTTGTGCTGATACTAAACAGGCTTCCTCAGTCAGTTCAAACACATATAAATGGAATGAGGGAGTCTGGTTAGTGTCCACAGTTAGGATTGCCTGCAGGTAATCTCAAAGAAACAAACTGAGTGCCAGGTAAAGACAGAAATAGAGAGACCTTATCATAACTAAATATTGAAGAAACACAATTCAGAACCATTCACAATTCTTGCACCATAAAATAATAAAAAAATTTAATTAAATTGACATTTGAAGCTAGTTACTCTTTAAGTTTTTTTTTTTCCATATGCTTGCATTATAAAGCTGCCCTTTGTGTCCCCTGGTTCTGTGTATAATCTGATCAGTTTGGTTGGTATATGGCTTTGTTTTGGTGTTTGTGTGGATTGGATATATCAATTTAATTAAAATGGAGATCTGCTGTGTCAGGCCCAGCTGTTTCCTCTTTGCATCGAGGAGATAAACATTGTGGCTGAATTAAATCAAATATTATTATGCCTTCTATTTAGTGGTAGTTGGGTAGCAGACCTGAAAAAGTCTGTCCCAGGGGTGCTCTTTTTATTGCTTTTCTTTTTGTGGGGTTGGCTTCTTGATTAAAGGAATTGTTACATTTAAAGACAATGAGGTTCAAAGCCGCTGGGTTTTAGTTGAAGTGTTGAAAGCTATTGCAGTTCAATCCCTCCTGACATCTGTAACAGAAGAATAAAATTAACATGGCAGAACATATGCAGTGCATGTTAAAGTAATTGGAAGGTTTTTGTTTAGTTTTTTTTTTTATTAATCCCCTTCCATATAACACTATACTGCTGCTAAAACATGTTATTAATATTAATAGTTGTGTAATATCTAGCACAGCTTTCTTTATAACTAATATGCATTATTGATTGTTTATAACATACTGTGGAACCTGAGCCTGTACCATTGCAAAACTGGTTAATGCAACTGTCAAATTTTAGGAATGATAGAATGATAGAAAGAACGAAAGAAAGAAAGAAAGAAAGAAAGAAAGAAAGAAAGAAAGAAAGAAAGAGCCCCTATACCCCTGTTTCAAAGCAGTGGAAAGGTTAATTTAATCAGCAGAATATTAAATAACCTTGCTAGTTCAGCTGATTCAATGTGGGTGTCGTAACCTTTGTCCTTCCTTTTCTCTCTAGCACAATGGCTCTCATTGGGTCTGGAATTTTCCTATGTTTTTATGCAGCCGGCGTTAATGGAGTAATATTGTTCCCTTGCTGTTCATTTTGTCGATAGTGGTAATGAAACCAGTACAAAGAAAAAGGCTTTGTGTTGCTTCATTTCTTACTGAATTAAAGCCAGCCATTAATCAGAGCATAAGGAGGGCCCTTATAATTGCATACGGCTGCTTCTACTTGTCTGTTGGACAGATGACAAGGCAAAGCCTTAGCAGGGTTAGTCCAGTTAGTTATTAATTTTAAATGCACACTTGAATAGCCATTAGGAAATGTCAGACCTTGTTTTCAGTACTTTCATAACAGATGCATACATCCAAAAATCTCTGTACGTATCTATCGCAGAAAGACATATTACAGTACAGGCAAGTGTGGCAGACACTTTTAACAGGTGATGTTCTGTGCCGGATTCAGATGAGGCAATGTTAAAAGCTCTATAACTACTGGAGCAAATGAGTCTGGCTTCTTTGTACAGCGTGGGTACAATTTAACTGCCATTGCATGGCAGCTCAAACATTTCCAGCTTTTAATGGGGGTTTAATTAGACACACCTGACCTTAATTAGAACAACAACACACCTTTTCTGTAAGTAACATACAATTAACACTAGAATGACTGCGTTTATAGGCATACCAAGAACAACCATGATTAAAAACATATTAAAAACAACAAAAATTTTATAATGAAAGGACAAACACTTGAATATATGTCATAGTTTTATTCAGGATCGCGATATAAACACATCTACACAACCGAAACATTGTAAATAAACAGACATTTGAACAGAAATGTATTTATATATTACATAATGCGCATCCTCAAAAAACTGTAAAAATTAAATAAACAAATGTTTGAAAATAAATTGTGTATATACAGGTATATCATATACATACAAAACTGTACATCTGAAACAATGTAAATAAGTATTTTTTTTTTAATAAATGGGTTTATATTGCCTACATAACAAAGAGCAACTGAATAATCGAAATAACATGAATAAACAAACATTTGAACAGAATGGGATTCATTTACAATCGTTTACAAAGTCTAAGTGCTGCACAAATCATACAAATCCTGTGCTTTTCAAAATATGCATTGCACTTACCACACTGTCTGTCTTTGCTGCAACAGAATCTTGTTTGGTAAAATTTGCAGTAATTCCAAACACTCGTTTCTGTCCTGCTTCTTCAGCGATCCATTTGCAGTGTGCATTGGGGTAACACAGAATTTCTTAGAAAAATGTGTGACTTATAGTAACCAGTGCAGAGAGACAGCCTGGCGTCGTGAGCTGTCAAGGCTGATTGATGGGCTGTCAGAGGCTCATTGAAACAATAAAAATGTCACTTGAGGAATGAAGACTGATATATTTGAAATTCAATATGGTTGCAAGTCCCGACTGAGAAACAAAAATAATACTGCAACATTTAATTGTTATAATATGTATCGGTCAATTTGACCCTGCCTGGTTGGAATAGATACAATATTTTATCTCTCTATTTTTTTGTAGTTACTCGATTTTTTGTTTGTCAGAAGAATTAGTACATATATTTAGGAAGAGTCAGGAAAGCACAGCTCCTTATCTTAAACACACGCACAGCAATTTAAAATGACCGCCTTGGTCGTTCTAGTGTTAAGGCCCACTAGAAAACCTAGAATGGTTCAAACTGCTACGCAGCAGGAGCCTTAAATGATTCCACCAGTTAGTGCACACTCTTTTGTCTGTTACACATGGTTAACTACTACAAATGATTTGTGCAAGCGAGGGAAGAATGTGGTAAATTGCAAAAATGTACAGACAAATATGCCATAGGTATACTGTACTGGAAGGAGGCTTAGGGCAGATTCGGTAGAGTCCCACGTTCTCTGATGGCAAATCTTAATGTTCTGCTCCATCACACTGCTGCAGTGTGCCATTAATATGTATTAAGCTGATGACACTTTATTTACCTATATATTTTGAATATTCAGTGAACCGTAGCCCCCCCCCCCCCCCCCCCCCCCCCCTTTTTTTTTTATTTTTTTTTTAGATTATTTATCAGTTATTTGCATTTATCTTTGTGAAGCTGGGAAGGTCCAGTCCTTGGCACCTGTCAATTTCCACAAAGAGCCCTTCTTTTAAAGATCTCAGAAGCCTGGCAGCTCTAGTTCAGCTTACCAGTTATGTCGAGGACCAATCTAGGATCTGTCAGCACTAAAGTTCTTGCCCTTGCCCAGTACCCTTAAGTCCAGTAGTCCACCACCAGCTTAATCAGAAACAAACTGTGAAAAACGAATAATAATAATAATAATAATAATAATAATAATAATAATAATAATAATAATAATAATAATATGTAAATAAAGCATTGAGGCTAATAGGATTAGAGACCCAGACACACATACACATTACATTATAAATTAGTTTGTCATCCCTGTCAGTAAACAAAATCCCAAAATATCTTTCATTTAAAAAGGAAAAAAGTCTCCATTGGATGTACGATTTACCACTTGGAAACATAATAAATGCTTTCAGAAATGTGAAATTATATGTCTGTATATCAACCCTTATTAGGGCCTTATTAGAATGTTTCTGCTACCAGTAATTGGCTGAGGTTTTGATTTGCCATGACAACTCTGTGTGAAGCATTTGAAGAATAACAAGTACAGTGGCAAAATGGGATCTTCAAGACTGTTACGGCGGAAGGAAGGAAGGTAGTCTGGATTGTAGCAATTTTGAGAACGGTTTCCCAGGATTTCAATATGCTACTTTTTTTGTGCTGTAGTGTTGAAAAAAGGTGAACTGGTGTTGAAAGAGCATGTATTCTCCTTGATTAATAATTAGCATACCAGTATTGTGATTTGGGAGTAAATGAAATGTTGTTTGTATAAAATATATTACTTATATGTGCCATTTGGTGACACATGTATGGTTTACTGCAGCATTGCTGTAAGTAGAAAGTGCATGTAGTTTAGTCAATGTCACATTTAGCTGTGTTCTGACAAATTTGAGTTGTGTAACGACTTGATTGATTACTGCATGATGAGCTACAGTAGTATGCGGTGTATTGTTAGTTTGGAACCTACTTAGAGTTTGCATGCTATTTATTCTACTGTATTGTATGGAATAAAACATTGCCCTTTTATTTTAATGTTATCATCTGGCCATCTTTTGAAACCCACGCAGGATAAGCATAGTCTAAAGCTTACACTATTACTGTAAGAGTCAAGTGTTAAGAATTACAACTGGCTACCCAAACATAGCTCACTTTCAATCACATAAGTTGAGGTTGCTTGCTTTCCCAATTGTTAATATTTCTACTGCTCTTGCTAGACACCCAGCCCCCAGAACAGGAGTGGGTTGGCGTTGGATCAACTTTTCAGAAGTGCTATTTCCATACATTTCTATTATTGATTGTGCAGAATGGCTTGAAACATTTAATTGTTGACCAGCGATCGATATAAAGAGTTAGTTATGCAACTTTTAAAAATAACCCAGCGTCAGGACCCAGTGTCAAAATGAGACCACAAACATGGAACAGACAGCGAGTAAAAGCACACCAGATTCTCCAAGTCCCTCGATAGTAGCGACAGATTATTTAAGATTAAAACACAGATTTGCTTGTTTTAATGAGCAAGTAAAGGTGATATTGTTTGTAATAAAAAAAAAAAATGTAATGCGTACAGTATGCTTCAAATGCAAAGACTCCAACAATAGCAGCAGTTTAATACTATTTTAATTATCTGCCACTGCGACTCAACTAGACTTTTACATATGCCAGTTTCAACAGGGTTTTATTTGAATGTCTGCTTACTGAAACACACTGTAGGTAGCCAGGAAATTAATCAAAGTGTATTTTACAGCAGAACAGCAGGTGCTTTAGCTCTGTATAATTTGTTTAGGTTTGGAGACGGCTTAACTACCACTGGCTAGCTTTGCCAAGGCTGTCACCAAACAAGCTGGTGCTGCTTATATAGATCATACTAGCTGTTCTGGGGAGGCATTTGTGAGTGCGAGCGTGAGTGTGTGTATTGCAGAAAAAATTGCTTGGCACTGAAAAAAAGTTGAGGATTGATGCAAAAATTTTAAGCACCTGGTAAAGGTGATATGACTTTAAATTAGTAAGCAGTTTGTTAACAGCAAAGGTACTTTTTGTATTCTATTCTAAACGTGATTTTAGCATCTAAGTGTTCCTTTATGAGGAAATTGAAGAAACAAGTTTTGTTTTCTTTAAGATGCCCAGGCACAGGGCACCCTACACACAATGTATTATCTTATGCAGCGTCCCATTGAAACATTTGGCTATGACAATATACTCCAGCTTCGGTAGATGCAAAAATAACAAACAATGAAAAAGGTTTGGTTCAACAGAAAATGAAAAACAAACAAACAACACTGTTATAGAAAAATCAAGCAACTGACGAAACAGTTTATTGAATATCAAAAAAAAAGAAAAGAAAGAAAAACGTTCTTAAAAAGCTAGTTGCTTGTTATCCAAGACCTCTAATTTTTGTGTGCATTTGAGTCCTTTGATGTTCTGTGCTGTTCATACTTTTGCGCTGATGCTGTTGGCTAAACCAATTTGAGTATCACTGCTTGGGGTCGGTTCAATTTTTCTTTGTACCAGCGTTTAGATCAATTGAGTAGACCCCAATTTCTTTCCAATCAAGCACCAAGTGTGATGCTGTTAAACTGAAGTATTAGGCTTTCATAGCTCTTACGCAGGTGGAAGAGTGACCTAGCGTGCTCTTTTCGGCTTCTGTGCGTTTATACTTCTGTTAGACTAATAAGCAGACTCATTTCTTGTTCTCTGACCCAGCAGAGCCTTCAGTGTCTAGAAACAGGGATTGTGTAAATCAAATACTGCAGCAGTTTAATCAGTCTACAGCTCGAGTCAATGGAGACAATTTGCTTCCATGTCGCTCCACCATTTTGATTGCCAACAAGCTATGCGACTCTGCTAATTAATCAGCATTAAGAAAAGTCATTACTATTTTTTTAGGGTCTAAAAATACTTCCAGTAAAACATGTTATATAATATGTATTGCTTCCTGAGTTTTAACCCAGTGTGGAATTCTTTCTGTTTGCTACAAGGTGTGGGAGAGGGAGATACTGTAGATCCAGACAGTTCAGATTGCAGGTTTCTCAACTTTGAAGGACAAATTACAACAAATGCAGAGCCTGTGACGGTCATGTGTACTGCCCAGAGCTGTGGTCAAAGGTAATGTGAAGTCTATCAGCGTTTCACGCCAAGTCAAGGTGCTTACACCTGAACCAATTGGTTCTGGAGGCAGTAGTTGTGGTATTTATCCGTTAAGCCCTTTTATGAATTTCATGCTTGGACAATCCAGGATAAAGCTTGTTTGCTAGTGGGGCAAAGTGGTTTGCAGTGCGCAGGTGTAGAGGTGATGCAGTGCTGGAGACAAGGACGAACAACAAAGTACTGGTGAAATGGAGGTTTATTTAGAATTCCAAGTCTGATGACAACAGTAAACAATGAAGAAAACAGGCAAGACACAGTGATGCTTATTGGTCTGTTAAATCCATGGGTTCAGTCCTGAAATAATATATACAGTATTTTTAAACACACACTAATACACAAAACACGGTCACAAGTCCATAGTGAGTGCTGAAGTGCTCGTGGTGCAAATACAATTTATTGTGATCAAGGTACAGTGTTGTCTGTAGTGACAGCTTCGGATCGTGTTAGCCATCTAATAATGACAAACAAGTAGATTTTAGACAAACAAAACAAACAGGAACACTCACAATATATTTTACGTTCTCCTTCCTGTTCAGCATTTAACCATACAAAGGAACAGATCACCTTGTGACGCCCCCGTATATACCATCAATCATGACCCCTTAGTTAATGATTGCAACCGTTCCTCCAATCTGCAGCTGCCACATCGTTTACCTTTCGTGTCCTTCCTTTCTAGATGGCCTACTTCCGCCTAACCCTGGGAATTAATTGTTTAGTGATCCAGTCCAAGGCACTCTTTTCCCTTTACACAGCGCCCTCACAAGTTGGGAGAGAGATTTATCACCAAGAATCATTAAGTCTCTGTCACAGCGGGACAGAATTTCTAGGGGAAAAGCAAGGACCTTTCTTCTTACCTTGCTGGTAACCTCAATTACTGTACCTGGTTTAATCTGAAACGAAATGTTTGTACTATTGGACTGCTACAATAGGAACAAAATCAGGAACAAAATCAGCAATATACAGTATAACCATACCCTGGCTCTCAGTAGAGTTTAAGATGACATTTAACATCTAGTTCAATAATGAGTTTTTTGAGTCATTAGAACTTCCACCCAGCTCATTCCTGACCTGACACCCCTACCTTTCAGTTCTGGACCTACTAATAATGCTCAAAAATGAGAAACTTTGTTTTTTGATATTTAAATTGATGAAGACATGCCAGTTAGGGTGAACTTGGATAGACTTTTTAATAATTATCTTAATGTATAAAAAAAGATCTACTTCAAAAATGAAACTGACTATACTGTAATATGTTGGCTCTTCTTTGAAAACAAGCCATACAATATTTATTATAGTCAACAAAGTAGGCAGGACCATGGTGTCTCCTCAAAGAGGACACTTTCTGTCCCACTTCCCTCCTGCTGTTGTTTTGGTTCATTGAGTACTGGGTACCCTTTATAAAGGTCAATGCTTAATATGGTACACTGCATCATTGGAGGTCAGGTCTCCCACCCAAGTATTGACCATGCCCAACCTTGCTTAGCTTCTAGGAGCTGATAAGGCTCAAAAATCCAAATCCATGAGATCCTTTTCAGTCATGAAAAATTATTTATTAACAAACACCATAAACACACCAACAACCTAAACATGTAGGTTCCATTATCTCAGGCTTTTATTCATTGTTACAAAAAATAAAAATAAAAATAAATATATTTGGCTGAAGCATTGCTTTATTGATGGAATATATATTTACCTGCATTGATTAAATGTTGAGAATCTAGTCATGATAAGAAAGTGTTTAATCCAATGTAGTTTAGAAAAGAAAAAAGAAAGAAAAATGCATTCCGTGTTTGTAAAATATAGTTTGTTTCTACAAACGATATCCCAGTCACAAAATCCCTCCAGTAATTTCATATATCCTTTTTTTAAAATATAAAATAGTTTTATTACAGTATTGAAAATGACAGTGCCACATTGATTCTGCAGCATGGGAAGTCCCATCTACTGAGCAGAACTGTATTGAATAAATTGTATCTGCTGTACAAGAGTAGACTTCAGAGCTGTTGTGTTTCTCCAAGACATCCTGCAAAACAGCAGATAAGGCACACATATCAGCCACATAATAAGACGATTTGAAACGCAGGATTCAAATCGTTTTATTATTTGCGCTTGGGAGCTATTTAAACAGACTGTTGTCAGTGAAATATGAACTTTGCTTTCCCCTGACACAACGACGAGCAGCTAAGCGGAAAGCTTTTTGAAGCAGGAACCATTGTGCGATGTTCAAGATTCCCCCAACATATGCTCAATAGCACAGAAACTGGCACATTTCATCCCAGCAGTATGGACTCAAGATGGCAAACCTAGCTGCAGACAACGCCTATTGAAATAATTGGAGAATTGCTGTTAAGTGGCATCACAACAAATGCTGTGAATTAGGAGTTCTGTAATTACATTGTAGAGTAGGAACCACAACTTCATACCTCTGGAAATGCATTGAAAGTGCAAATTGCAAAATTGGGGCTATAGTAGCTTTTAAATGATCCAGTTTCTAGAACAGTGATTTTGAACAGATGTTAAAGCGATTGTAGCTGACACAATATTTCCATTAATCTTGCCTATCGTGCTTTTTTGTTTGTTATGTACTGTAGGTCTCAAAGGTGCAGTTTTTGAAGAAACACATGTTATACTAAGCATGTATGTTTTATTTTAAAACAAGATATGTGGTACTACTTGAGTTTAAAGAAATCTCTGTTTGGAAGCCATGCTTTCACGTTATTTTCCTTGGTTATTTTACCTGGTGAGTGAAATCGGCCCAGCGGCTGCTATAGTATCATTAACCAACCAGCTGCTCTGCCTTTTAACTGCTATTCTTTCAGCCAGTAACATGCTTTGACCCTTTGATACAGCTGAGGTATGACTATAAGAAACCAACCCGTTTTCCTCTCCTCTCCTTTGGCCACAGAATTGAGGATTAACTTCTCAGGATATGCAGCAGTCTTAGTTTGAATACTGTTGTTTTTCTCACCAGAAGGCATTGGAACATAATTTGGAGCTCTAGCTAATACACTATGAGACAGAGAAGGGAGATGATTAACCTTTTTATTATTTCATATGCAGAGTATTTAATTCCATTAATCAGTACATGCATGGGACTCTGCTCCCATCTGCTCCATACTAAATCAAAATTTTCAGAAAAAAAGAACAAAAAAGTGAGTCCCTTAATAGATGTAGTTGTTTGCTTTGATTTTTTTTTCATCTTTTTCTGATTATTGTGTGAATGCAGTATTTTCCATTTTATATTCCAAATTGTTTTTTTGTGTTGACTCCGATATATTTTTTTCTTCACAGAGCACTCTTGTATGTCAAGAAGAGTAAAATAAATCTATCTATCTATCTATCTATCTATCTATCTATCTATCTATCTATCTATCTATCTATCTATCTATCTATCTGTATGAGGTAACTGTTTAGTTACCTCAACTGTTTGAGAAAGGTTAGAATTTAATTTGAAAGCATGTTTTAATCTTAAGAAGATATTTAAAAACAATTTTATAAAACAGCCCTTTAAAAAAACATTCATATGTCATATGTTCGTCTATGTATTAAACAGCTTTAGTTATATAGTTTTACATATATATAAACTATGTATCTATTTGTGCTAAAGCTAGGTTTTTTAACGCGCGTTATGTCTGTGCATCAGACTTACACATATGTACAGTTAATAGACACCATGGTGATTGACGTTCTCATGATTGGGATAGCTTTAATTAGTTTTTATACTGCTTGTTTAGTTAAATGTCATATTAGATCGTAGTCAATGTTAATTACTAGAACAAAAGAGAACTGTACAGAAGGGTCCCACTGTCTTATAAGAAATCATAGGATTTCATTTCTTATGTATTAAAAAGTAAACAGCAGTTTCAAAATAAAACTAATAAATCATAAACAAACAGAACATCCCTGACAGCATTGTGTCTTCTTTAACTATGTGATAAAATACTGATAAATATAAAGATAATCACCTTTATACTATAAACACATCAATATAACTACAGGTGGAGATAGCACTGTCAGATAACCAGTTTATAGTTGATATAATGTATATTCTATGATATTTAAAATGAAAAATAAAAACTCTGCTTCCCCTGACGTTAAAATGACACAATCCTACTAGTCATGAAAAAGGATGAGGGCACTTTAGCTGAAAGCTGAACTTGAAGCCAGGAACACAGTACTGTACTTTTGTACATTATCAATGGCTTGCTGCTGTTTCATTAACCTGAGCCATGTTAAGTAGGACTTCCATTCATACCTGCTGAGCCCCACTGTGTCACAGAGGCTTGTTAAGTGTTCTCAATCTACATGGACAGCCTTCTGAAATAACCCCCCGGTTTTAATACAAAAGGGAATTCCTTAATAAAACCCTACAGGGAAAATATCATAATATTCCCCTGAAGAAGCCTTTGCAGAACTGTGACTCGACCACAGCACTACCTGCAAAAGCAACACAATGGATTTGCAACAAATGTTCAACAGGGGTCCTGATACAGTAGCAGACAGCTGCACCGCTCCCACGGTGCTTTAATGAATTGGGTTACACCACTCACACCTAGACAAATTTCTTCTGCGTCAATGTTCTCTAAGCTGAATAGGCCACTAGAGCCCAATAACAGTAGTGTAGCACAAGACCTCCGGGGTAATTAGTGCACTGATACTGAGTACAATCCAATAATGTCCGACTGACAGGAGCAGCAAGAAAATGCACCGTATCCTTGAGCAAAGGGTGGCCAGTTTCATTGATCTCAAAACCCTTTTCCTGTGTTGAATAATATAACAGACAGGAATGAATAGTACCCCTGAGCTGAATCATTTAGTTAGTCGTTGGGGGTGTACCTTACCTTAGATTAATCCCCCTGGGTGGTGGTGGACTGTCTATGGGGCAGATGGGACCCTGTCTGTTGTCTTAATTAACGATGATGGCGAGGGCACGCTGTGGTGTGGATAGATTGTTCCTGCTAATATCTGACTGGGGATCAGTTTTGCTCAACCTGTGGCATTTATTGCATTGGCATTTATTTAATTAGCATCACTGCATAGCACAAAGCTAATTTCTTCAATATTGCCACAGAGAGGATCTGTAGTTGTCTTTGCCCAAAAGAGTGTGTGTTTGTGTGTGTGGTGATTGATTATTTCATTCTGAATTGGTGAATTTGCAGGGGAGCACTCTATCCCACACTTAAAACAACAACTTTTATAATGTGATAAGAGGTAAAGCATTAATAGACTGTTGTATTCTGTGGAGATGATTTTTTTTTTCAATTGTATCCCTGCATGTTTTTAATTAAATGCAAACGCAATATTAATAATATTACTAATAATAAAAAAAAAGAAAGTCAGACTTCCAAACTCCCAAAGTCATTTCTGATGGGGGAGGTGATAGAGCTCGTTATTGTTTTTTTAATTAATAATGGTGGGGACAGAAGTTCAGAAGGCTCGTTGAACCCTGGGTCATTAGTGCTGTAAAAACTCAATCTCTTTGGTACTGGTAATATTTTTTTTGTGTGGAAGATAAAAGAAAGACACACTGTACTCTCTTTCCAGCAGCAGTTTAATGACTCTTCTGCGACAAAATGCTTTGTAAGGGAATGTTCCTCCTGCTTTTATCTCTTTATTAGCCGCATTGTTCCAGGATTGATG
The DNA here is from genome assembly GCF_017654505.1 of Polyodon spathula. Taxonomy (NCBI): domain Eukaryota; kingdom Metazoa; phylum Chordata; class Actinopteri; order Acipenseriformes; family Polyodontidae; genus Polyodon; species Polyodon spathula. The sequence goes on from NC_054543.1 coordinate 6,821,649, forward strand.
ACAAGACTATTTATGGGGCAGGAAGGAAGAGGGGGAGGGGATGACTCAGCAGGGTTCTGTGACCGCTTAGAGAACTTTCAACCATTAGAACCCCCCACCTCCATGAAACAGGTGTTTTGCGGCAAAGAGAACAAAAAAAAATTAACTTACCAACTAATAGCTAACAAAAATACAGTCCTATAACTAATCTTGTTAAGGCATGTTGGTATCATAAATAGTGTTGTTTTTATAGAAAGACAAAAAGGAGCAGATTGCATATTGGAGTAATAAAGACCTTGGCATATGTCTCCTTTTCATAACTGCAGTTTAATGCTGGGTGATGTTTTTGTAATGGTACAAAACTGGTAATTAAAAAATATAAGCCTGGTGAACCTCAGTCTTTCCGTTAGTTTGTGCTGTACAGTAGGCTGTTATTATCTCCCTGGTGACTGGGGCATGGTGGAGGCATCCGTATATAAATCACACTTAACATTTCTCTATACATCTGGAAAACCGCATATCCTGAAACTAGGTATTGTGGAGGATACGTATCGGTCAATGTATACATTTATACACCTCTATGAAATGCAGCCTTGAATTACTGAGAAATGTAATCACAGCTGAATTGTATGTATCTCTGGGGAACTGTCAAATTCATGGGGAGAGATTATTCCCGGTTGCAATACATTTAAAAAAAAAAAAAAAAAAAAAAAAACAGCTGAGGCCTATCCTTAGATGCTAATCTCAGAAAAGAAAATAATAATAATAATACATCAAAATCATTTTCTGACCTCTTAGCACAACATTCTGACATGTAATCTTAGAATGTTGCTGTAGAATGTAATCTTGGAATGTTGCTATAGATTTGTTGTAATTCCCTTCCCGTGCCAGTGCAGCAGGTTCTAGGATCCCACCTGATGCCTCACAAGTTCCAAAGGGTGATCGGGGTCCTAATAACTGCTGCACAGGAAGTCAATTCATACTGTGGTTTCAGGATAAATTTACTTCGCCTGAGTGAAAATAAAGTTATGAAATCTTCAATATAAATATTAAGCAAATATTAAGCCAGAAGACCTGAACTGGGAATGAATAAACCAAGAAGTAAATGGAGCTGAATAGACAGAAAACCATTCAGACTGAGTTGCAAAGCCAATTAGATTGCTGAGATTGGCTGGGTTACTGATTCCTGGAAGCTTTCAGGCCTTTTAGTGTAGTCTTAGTCTGAAGCTTTAATGTAGTCATTCTCTAGTCTAGTCAACTAAACCAGTCAAAAATGCAGTCCACTCTTAGTCATTAGATGTTGGTTTTAGTCAGTGTCTATGGCCAAGAATAAGAATACATTTTGCCTTGAGATGCACTCTTTTTAAACTTAATTAAATTAATTAGGTGTTTATTTTAAAAAAGGTGCAATATAAATGTGGTGATATGGAGCAATTAACCTGTTCGAGGGACAAACTAGTAGTGCACCGTTTTTTAACTGTACCGTACCTTGGGGCCTATGTACTAAGAGCAGGCAAGCAAGTAGATGCGCATGTGTATTTAATTTGAGCTGCGCAAGTGTTGCATTGCCCCCTGTGTGCATCCCTTCAGCACTCCAGCTGGGGTTGTCCGCTTACCCTATCACTGAGATGGGAAGTGATTGACTTAGTTAGATTTAAACAGCTTATGTTGCTTCTTCTAAGTGGCAATTGAAGTAAAAGGTGTTGGCTCAGAGGTCATACTTTTCCAAATTCATTGGCTGTTGCAGAGGTTGTTGACAGGAAACCATAAATCCATACATAAACAGGGGAATGCTGGGACATCCTTTTCAAAGACATTGGCATCCATTCAAATTTGGATCAATTTGAAAAGGCTTTATAAAGAGAGAGAGAGAGAGAGAGAGAGAGAGAGAGAGAGAGAGAGAGAGAGAGAGAGAGAGTTCATTTGCTGCTGAATCGACTATTAGAAATGAAAAAAGAGCATTTTACTCTTCTGAAATTAAAGTACTGCATATGATTTTAGAGGGTTACTATCTTTAGTAATCCTCTATATACATATCACAATGAAATGAGTACTGTTCCTCAAACAGCAGGGACTAGTCCACGAACATCATCACTAATTAGACATTGTTGGCTTGCTTAAATTGCCTGAGGTATTTTTAGGTTTTGGAATTCAAGTACTCCTTGAGGCATTTTGGACACTTGGAATTAAACAGCCACTGTCCTGCTACTACCTGCTAAGCTCCCTATTAGCTTGGACCTAAAACAAAAATGTAAAGGAAGGAGAAGATTCTTGGTGTTTTTTAACATTGGTATCGAAAGAAATGTACCAGAAACAACTTGTACAGTAATGGCCATATTGTCAATGTGAACTTGTAACAGTGTTCTTAAACATATACAACTTGAAATATATATATTTAAAAAAAACCTTGTGTAACCTAAAAATGACTGTTGATGTAATGGTGCCACCAGTTAAACTGGTCACAGGTACCTGAAGCTGTGTTTAATACCTTTCAGTGCCACTGAACTGAAACCATCTTACAAATGTAAGACACAGTGTCACAGAGATTACCATGGATTAATAAATTTTACTTAATTTAATGTCAGTTCCATCTCTACCACAGATATACACCCACACAAATAGTCTTTTGCCCGGGTAACATTTAATACATTTTTTATACTTTACCTGTGGTTTCGCTAGGCTTTTATTTTTTCTAAGCTTTACTAAACTTTGTTCTGCTTTTACCAAATGCATTTGAAAGAAAGAAAGAAAGAAAGAAAGAAAGAAAGAAAGAAAGAAAGAAAGAAAGAAAGAAAGAAAGAAAGAAAGAAAGAAAGATCAAGTTTGGGAGATTCAAGGCTTTCACCCTGTCACTCTTAAGATTCTTCTAAATCTTGGAAGAAAAGTGAGAGAAGTGAAGCATGCAATACCCTGTTAGTGTCTTGTGGTGGGGGGTCATTTTTAACTTACTCCACTGTCTGTTTTAATTAGCACTCTGGTAGTTAAGTTGTAACCTGGTCCACTGTCTGTTTTAATGAGCACTCTGGTAATTAAGTTGTAACCTGGTCCACTGTCTGTTTTAATGTGCACTCTCTAGTTTAAGTTGAGTTGAATAATATAAACTGCACCTGTATTAACAGAAGTAAATTTGTATATTATGGAATTAAACCACGGGCCTCACTTTAATAAAAGTGAAAACCAAATATGTAATACCATGGTAATAACTGGGTAACTACCAATGTTTCCAGCTATTACATGGTCTTAATTACATGGACATAGCCTGTAATATGTGGTTATCATATAATTACATGAGGTAACAGGATGTTCATTGCAAAGTAATTTCCATGTAATTACATGGTAGTTACCATGCACGGGCAGGCCGCCTTGGTAACGTTATTACATTGTTATTACCTGTCTATTCCTGCCCTTTAATCTAAAGTGCAACTGAACTTGCTTTGAAGATTCAATGTTTTAAAAAGAAAATGCGTGATTGTTATAACATGTGCTTCTTTTATAGCTGTAGGTTTGAGACTGTAGCACATGGATGTGCACGGCAGGTATGACTTTGCTATCCTCAACCATTTTCAGGGGTTAAATGTATTTGAGCAAGTCGGTTTGCCCCCCTTCCTCCTCCCCACCCCCCTCCTTGCCAGTCCTTTTCAAAGGATCACTCTGCGAGTCTCCTAGACACACACTGAGTTCCCTGTTTTGACTGGCATGTCAGCCAGAGATCTCTTTACAAAGAGACAATTTCCTTTAGTGTTTTCCTAACAAAGTGCTCTCATTAGGAATTCTGTTTCACATCCTCAAAGTATTGAATGAATATGAATAATGCATATATTTTGCAACTTCATATATATGAAAGAAAAATAAAAAGTGAAATTGAAAATTCCAAATGTATATGTATATGTATGTGTGTGTGATGGTGTGTGTGTGTGTGTAGATATACATTTTGAACTGCTTAACACATCACTTGGCAAGGGGAAGAGCTGGTGATTGAATTGAAGGAGTGCATGAAGAGCAGAATACATTTTCTAGTTGTAGGGAGGTAGGAGAGGATTTTTGCTGCACGGCTTTTGGGTATCAATGCCCGATTTAGCATATTTTATAAAAGGCACGACTGAGTAGGAAATTGGATCGCTCTTATTTTATTCTTTTCTTTTAAAATGCTTTGTCACTGGATTGAAGATGCTCTTCAAAACATAAATATCGAAAGTATTTGTAAGAAGCTTTCCACAAATGCGATTAAACTTATAATGCAGTCAACTGTTTTAGCTCAATGTCTACACTACATTTTGTCATGTACAATACACGTGACTCTCCATTTAGAAGACGGTTATACAGTAAGTAGTCTGTTGGTGTGTGTGGTCTGTCAGTATGGGATTTCACCCTGTCTCAGTGAGACTGTGGTTAATGAGAATCACATTGATATTAGCCTCACATCCCAGAGCTAAGGGGTTATGAGGTTTTCCTCACTTGTACAGCAAGGTTGATATCGAGCCTCAAGCCATTTCTCTAATTAATGCTCCACTGATTCCTCTGCACTCACAGTGTGGGGGCCCTAGGTACCTCTGTGAGAAGCAGGTCGCTTGACTGCAGCCCAACATAGAGAAACTCACCTCAGCTATGTGAACAGGGTGACTGAAACCCTGAGACTCCCAAGAGCTGGTTTCCAAACCAGGAAATGGGCTGAACTAGAGTCCTGCATCAGGTCAGGTTCTCTGGGGACCTGCAAAAGCGGGTTGGATTCAGGTCGGAATGTGAACATTTTCGCTGTTTGTGGTTCGGGTTGCGGATCAAAAAAAAAAGTTCAGGAGTGAATTTGAATCACCAAAAATATTTTCTGCCCTTTTAACATACTCGTTTGTAACCCTTTCCCAAATAACATATTAGAAGGTAAATATACCGGTATTTCCTGCACTAAAGTAGGAGGTGATTAGGGAGGAGTCAGCTGACTCAGTGTTGTTCTTGCATGTTTGATGAGTCGCAAGATCTTTTTATCAAGCCTGCTTGGTGATATAAAAAATGTTTGTGAACAAGGTGAAGCAAAAGAGAGCGCAGGGTTTATATCAAGTGGATAATAGTTTGAGAGGCAAATCAGAAGTGCGGAATTATTTTGGAATCTTAAGGAATGAAAATAATGAACATGTGACTCAATTCATTGCTTGTAAAACCTGTCATTATGTTTTTGTGTACGACAGCCACAAAACAGGTACATCATCTCTGTGAAAGCACAGGTGTAGCTCTCTTTCAAGTGGTGGCATGAAAGGAATAGACAGGTATTTTATAGTAAAGTAAGTAGCGATAGTTAATATGGTAACAATCTCGGTTCCCGTAGGCAGGCGAATCACACAAGGCGAGGCAATCCACACACAGGCAGAGGACAGACGTGAACCCAAGACCTTTCGCACTAAAGCATAAAACCGATACCGCTGTACAAAAGAGCCGGCTCTTTTGCAAGGCGAGTATATCGGGCTTATGTCTTTGTATGTGATTATGTCACCTAGCAGCCCTGCTGCTGCCTTCCCTCGTGCAGGTTACACTATGTTACAATGTTAAAATATATGCAGACCAAACCAAAACAGTTTGAAATCAATCAATCAATCTTTGTTTTATAAAGCGTCTTTCATAGTGGACCACCATCACAAAGCACTTTACAAGATGCAGTAACAATAAGAAAATTCATAAAACTTAAATACAGTGGAAAATGCATAATACATTGTACATTAAACACCACAGGACCTCAGCTTGCAGGCACGGACATATTGGGTCAGCAGTAGTCGAGTCAAGAGGTGACAAATGCATGACAAAGTATCTCCGCATCTAGGAGGGATAGGTAGGGATGGACTTTGGAGATGTTTTAAAGACGGTACAAGGACGATTTGACCACAGAGAAGATGTGGGGATCAAAGGAGAGGTTCTTGTCAAGACCAAGGCTTCGTACTGTGGGGGAAAGCAGCAGCAGACAGATTCCGAGGTTCAGGGCAGCTATATTTAGATTCTTAAGTTGAGTTTTAGATCCTACTAAAAGGAGTTCATATGTGTTAGTGTTAAGTTGAAGAAAATTGGCAGACATCCAGGTATCGATGACTTGAATGCAAGCCGAGACCCGGCGTTTTAAGTAGAGCTGGGTGTCGTCAGCATAGGAGTGAAACATGAGGCTGTGTTGGCGGATGAGGTGACCCGAGGGAAGCATGTAGATATTGAAGAGAAGGGGCCCAATCATTGGGGGACACCACAAATGACTAGGTTTGCAACACCACTGCATCCAGCATAGAAAACAGACTGCATGCGTCCGGACAGGTACGAGGACATCCAGGAGAGACAGGTTCCACAGATTCCAGCATACTTCTGAAGTGTGTTCTTGAAAAATGAGACTGTGTATAAATGATCATATTATTGTGTAAAAGCATCAAATCCCCTTGTACAATTAACAGATTCTATTACGTTATTACTTTAATGAATGAATGATCAGAAAACTGAATTGTATCTTTACTAATTAGCACCCTCTGCTGGGGAGACAATTTCAAATCTCATTCGATATACAGCACAATTGCAATGCCTCTTAAAGCCGTGAATTGAAAATGTTAAGAAAGCAGTGTCCAGATTGGTCTGGAGATAATGACGGCAGCCCCTGCATGGACCAGGGCTCCCAGTATAAAAGTCCATAGTGCAGGTGGAATGGATACTGTGCTTTAACAGGCCCTTAGTTAAGTCAGCCTCCCGCTAATGAAGGAATTGAAAGGTAGCCCTTTTTTCATCCAATCTTAATTTGAAACTGAAGAGATTCACCAGATTTTATTTTCCGGTCTATTAGTGTCCCCGCTGAGTCTGTATGAGACATGTGCTCAGCTGAACCTCCTAGATTCCTGAATACTGTACTATACTATACTGTACTATACTATAAGTATACTGCACTAAAACCTTGTTTGTTTATGTGCCTGTGTTCTTTTTTAATTTTACTTATCTTTAGCTTTGTAAGTCTCACCAACAGTTAAAATTAATCATTTGTCAAGAACACACAAAAACACCACAATGATAAACCAATCTCCTGGCTTGTGATGTGTACTGAAGTAGCTGAGCACATGGAAAATTGAATAGTGTGTTTCTGGAATTTCGAGGAGATGTATGAAGTCCATTAATCTTAAACTTAGCGGAAACAAGGAGATACAATAACATCACTGGAGAGGAATTGGCTTCTCATTCCAGGGTCCCATATATAGCAGTGCTCGATGGACTGTGGCTTGTTGTACGTCATGTGCAGAAGCCAAAGAGGTCAATCTCCTCACTGATGAGATTACAAGTAGGTGGGAGGGTGTAAAATTGTGGCTGGTCTTTCGCTCAAAAATCACATCAGACTGTACCGCAGGAGCATAACCATCAATTTACACAGTCTCGTCTTCTTCCACCAGCTTTGATGTCATCTTGTTTCAGACAGGTCACCCCCCACTCTCCTTTCAAACATCTTACATTTTTATAAGCTGGACGATTACTGTCCAACCAGCTCACGAAGAACATTGAAGGGGCTATTTCAAAGTGGTCTTTATATACTGTTCGCTTGATGGACAAAGTGGACTCCGACAGAGGCTTTATACATTCTTGATGTAGGTGGTCTTTAATGATGGCAGTCATGTCTTCTAAAGGCAGCATTTTTTCTGTTTGGGTTTCAGAAGCAGAGTTGGGCCCGGTCAGTATTTGAATTGTATTGGTGCCTGTTGGGCTCCTCTGGGCCAGAACTCAACTTGAACCCCTAGCATGTAACTTCACTGTTGTGTCCCTATTTGCATGATCAGACCTGTTTAACTACACCGACCATACCATGCTAGGCATATGATGCCAGAGTCAAATCAGCTTACTGTCATTGTCAGAACATGGCATTGCATCATAACCAGTGTAACAATGAAACAATCATGTTTGTCAATAGTACTAGGTTTAATGTAATGACTGGATTAGCTGCTAAAATAGCTCAGAATCTAAGGTTGTGAGGTGTGATGCTAGTTGAATGGTGCAGAATGCAAGTGAAGAAAGAAGTCTCATTGTTCCAGGATATAATAGCCAACAGCTTATTCTAATGGGAAAACAAGCTCATTCTTTTTTCTCCCTGGTAGCAATCTAATTCTATTCATGTCAAAACAGAACTATCTTTTCAAACATTCTGTACCTAATTGAAGGTAGCGTGTGGTTTGGGTAGGGGGGTGGGTTGCTTCTTTTATAATTGTGAGATGTGATTCTTCTCTAATTACTGATATTGTAATTAGAATTTCTGATAACAGCCGTGCTCCCTCCATTTCGTAAGGGAGAAAGAAGGAGATTAATCGTCTGTTGTCCTCAGCTCTGCTTTCAGCTTTCAGCTTCCGGTCATGCATTTTTATGAGCTGAGCAGAAGCCCCGCACTGTATTTTCACACAGATGACATTACAAGAAGGCAGAAGAAGAAGAAAAAAAAAGTGTATATGCAGCTCAGAGCTATTAATCCAGTGGCTTCTTACAAATTACTTTCCATTCAGCATTTTACTCCCTATCTTATTATGTTCAGCATGTTATTAACTGTGCCCAGTATATAATACCCAATATGCTGGGTGTAGGAGAAATATGGTTTGATTAACAAATTCAGGTCCCAGAAGAATGTGCTTAGAAAGACAGCTGAAGCACATCAGAGCTTTGCAGGATTAGAAACCTCTGCATCCACCCAAGATTCAATTCTCGCCAAGGTAGTGCACTATCCAATCACATCAAAGCTGGCTTGTCACTGTAAACTTCTCCTCTCGGAATAGGAACTGCATTCTAGGAAACGGAGCAGCCTTTTCTATTCCTGGGAAGGAGAACACAAATACAGAACTAGTGATATGAGAGCAGGCCACGGAAAGTGTAGCCAAGGAGAAAGTTTTATGTTAACCTGCAATATGTAAACCCAGCACAGCATGGACAGTAAACTGATGTTTTCGTTTAAAAAAAATTGCTTTGTATCCTGCATCTCAGATATTTTTCTATATTTTCAGTGTTCTGTGATAATGTTTCTGACATGTATGTATTATATATAGCCTCAGCCATTTCAATGGGTTTTCTAAGTTATGGCGCACCAGTATTAGGTTATTGTAATTTTCCATATATATTCTTTAGCTGGTTGTGAGTTTGATTGAATAGTTCTTTATGCTTTGACTTCCTCATGTGACAGTATGACCTTTCCACTCTGCTTGCGCCTCATCTCTCTCTATGTATGTCGTATGCATGCAGAGTAGGTAAGGCCATGATTGGAATGGAATGAGGGGATCTGTTCACTGTACAGCAATTAAAATTGTATTGTATGTAAAGACAAATCTAAAGGACAAGGGTAACCACTCAGTATTGAAGAAACACAACCCCAAATCACGATGATTACAAACACCAAGAATAATATTTGAAGATCATTTTTAAGATTACAGAGATTTGATTATAATGTAACTTAAAATCACAGCAATAACCTTGTAAGAGTAGGAAAATACAATCCCCTTACATTACAGCAGCAATCTAAGGATTCTAATTATTACACTGCAATTGACTGCAGTTGAAAATCAATATAATTACATTGTAAACTATTTCATTAGAGTGCTGTTATATGCAGTGCTACAAGTGAACTGCAGTCTAACCACACACAATTTATTTTTTGTTGTTGTTTTGTTTTTTTACTGCATTCAGCCTGCAGTTGTTTTCAAGCTGATTATATTCTCCGAACATACATTTCTGTGATTGATGAAGTGAAGAATTGAACTCGAGGACATTATTTGCTGGACCTGCATCTTGAGATGCACTGTGCATATAAAATCTCAATCCTGATCAGTTCATTCAATTACCGTATTCATTCGAATTTAAGACGCAGCCCAAATTTCCCACACTCAATTTGAGGGAAAAAAAAAAAACAGCAAATAAATCTGCATTTACAAAGATACAACCTCAGTTATGGGGTTCTGATCAGCTATTACTGCTCTTTGTTAGAAACACTCTTTTAATTCCTCAGGAAGCTAATGACACTTCTTTGAAAATGGCTGCTTGCACCTCACGGATGATTTCCTCAACAGTGTTACGTTGCTGTTTGTGTACTCAGGTAGATCTTTTGTTGCTGATTTTAATACACCCATCACTATACTGTGCTTGAATTTAAAATGCAGGCTATTTTTGAGAAGCAAAAAAATGGTTAAAAAACGTTGCATTCGTAGGAATGCGGTATGTTGTTTTTAAAAATGTTTTCATTCGCTTTAATGTGTAGCAACAATTATGGCAGCTCAACCCTTGTTACTCCCTAGATCCCTTAGTCTACCACTCCAATTCAATTACACCCCTTTAATTGGAATTAGACACCTCTTCGTTTTTCATTTAATGAAGACTACGGTCAGTACATTGCTCCACTTGGGAAATCTAATAGAATCAGGTGGGAGCCTTGTAAATTGTCTTTCTGTAAAATATCTTTCGGCCAGACTGGCAAAGATCTACAGCAGTAAAGGCTGGATACCGCAGGGGATTTTCTGTAAAGATCCTACAGTTTACGTCTGTGAGTAAGCAGGGAAGAAGAAGGCTGTTTTTCCCACATACCGAGTCACCATAGGGCAGTCAGGTATGCACAGATTTTACTTGATGAGTCCGCAAGGTGTTTAAATTGGTCTGCTGGGATAACCTCGTTGTTATCCCCTGCAATTCCTTCAAGGAAAACAGAAATCTGCTGAGGCTGTTCTCAGAAGTGCTGAGTCATCACTATTCTTTAACAGCATAGTTTGTGCAGCCCTGAATCTCCAGGCAACTGGTCACTGCTGTCATCACCCCTCTGACAATGAGAGGACAAGTAGACACAGAAAACATTTTCAGGTCCAGTAGCAAAGTATTTATTCCACAACTTGGGAAATGACAACTCATTAAAAGTTTTGAGAACTTTGAAAGTCTGTTTTAAGGAAAGCCATGTTAGGTGTAAATATTTTTTTTGTGAGGGAAAATGATAGCTTGAGGTAAAAAAAAAAAAAAGTGAATACGTTACGCGTTTTAAGATGTTCTGATGGGACCTGCTTACAAAATGTAAAAAAAGAAAAAGAGCCGACTCTTCATTTGGCAGTCTTGATACATCAACTAATTTATTAGTGGGTAGGGAGTTCACTTCAGTGGGCCTCTGAGAGCTTAGCTTGACTTCCTCTGTCTCCTTCAGATCTCTGGCATCGCCACCTGCTGTGTCACTATAGTATTATAGCATGAATGGATAAACATGCTTTGTTCATCTTGGCATAATTTAATAAAAATGACAACAATGAGTGTAAATATTGTTCTGCTAATGCCCTTCTCGCCAACTAAAAACCCTTATTCACTCACCCTAGCCTTAAATCTTTAATCTTCTCCTCATCATTTGTTACACCCTCTCATTAAAATCTGTGCCCCTCTCACTTTTTAAGCTAGATTAAAATCGCAAACGTATTAGGCACCCCAATTTCCAGTATATGAATGGCTAGTATTTAATTTGTCATTCTATAAACAACACGCCTAGTAATCAGCTAGAAAGGGCTTTATATTTGATCTCAATCCATTAGTTCCCCGTTGTATGTCAGAGTTTGCCTTCTCTTCCCAGCCTCCAGCTATCCTGTCCCCCTGCCCGTGGTTTCCCTATAGTCAGGCCAAAGATGTAATGAAAATATGTATAACATTGTATTTGTTGTATCTTTAATAAATATTGTTCTCTATCACACTGACTGAAGCATTGTTTTCACGTGGGTGTTCTTAATTAAGAGATGGACAGGACATCAAGACACGGGTTGGAAAGAATTAGTTTCAAGTGCAAATAAAATAAAAAGGTAACCTTAAGTATTCATAGTTACATAACACTGGGCCTAACACCCTCTGACATCTGTGAAAGAAGAAAAGAAGACTGGCTGGGCGAGGTAATTACTTTCCATTGTAATCGCTACATATTCCTCTCATCTCAACCCCTTTTGTCTGTCTCCCTCCCTCTCTTTCCTCTGCATTCACAGCCCTTGAGAGCTTCTTAATTATCCTTTCATCGACCTGAAGCCTCTTTCATCTGGGACTGCACAGCCAGAAGATAGTTAATACATATAGTCTGTGTGTGTATGTTTGTGTGCCAGATATAAGGAATGAACACCCCCACCCCCCTGTCCTCTGCTTGCCTGCCTCCCTGTCCCTTGTCACATGTAAACACATGACAGTGCTGGCTGGTGTTACTTTGATATCAAGCTTTGATGTCCCCTGAGTTAACACCTAATGTCACATTTTAATTATGCACCCAATGCTATCTTATCTGCAAAGGCCACTGTTCTTCTTGAAAAGGCTTATAATGAGTGGGAGTCATTTTGTGTGTTGATTTACATATAAGTGAAATCTAAATCTGTCTTGCCATCGTTCAGCTCATGAATAGATGAGATCCTCTGATCAAAAGAATTGAAAGGGAATCTTTAATAATTTTTGAAGGCTACAACATAACGTCTGTTGGAAGCATGCCAAATATAAATATTGGTTGGGGGGAGAATTCACATCATATGTTGAAAAAATGAACAAAATCCATAGCCTAATCAGGGAATGTCAGTTGATGCATTTTATTTATCTTTTCTACACATTCACTGATCTCCATGGGATTCTGCTCTTGTCAGAGGCTAAGCAAAGTTAAGCCTGCTCAGAACTTGGGTGGGTGACCTTCAAAGAACAACTGGTGCCATATTGTTGTATGAAGCGCTGTTGGCACAGTTGTTCAGTTAGGAGCAAACTTTGCTGTCCTTCAAATCAGGTGTTACGCTCGAGCTGTGTCTTAAATTTAGCCCATATCTCTCTGCCAGCAGAGAAGTAAATAGTGTGCTAAATTCCATTCACTTCGAGATGCACGTTGACATTAACATATTAATACTGAAAATGAGCGTGACGTTCACATGTTAGCAGCCAGTGTTGATTCCACCAAGACTAGACCAATGAGCAGTCTTCTTGGCGTAGTGATCTATTACCCTAAAGCCTACACTGTTACCTTGAAGCAAGGGAACATCAGAAGGGACACAGTAGGGATACAACCAGAAAAGTCTGCCTTATGCATGAAGTCTTAAGTCCATCCTCAATTGCAGTACGGACATTGTAAAACCAGGATTGCAATTTTCACAAACACAGAATCAACTCACCAGATCACGTCAGTAAGGTTTCAACCAGGTCATCATCTTCGGTTAGCAATAGACACATAAGATGGGCCAAGCATGTTTTAGCCAGCAATCAAATTATGGAATAGAGCCTTCTGAATGTCACTGCAGTTCAGCATTGAGCTTCAAGTAGAGCTTGTTTGACCTCTTTCTAAATAGATACAGATGCTCACATTCATTTTGTATGACATGCAATTGTCTTGATGTGATTCGGTATTTTGTTCCTTCTTTGTTTTATGTTTCAAGCTAGCTGCACATACAGTATTGCTTGTTTGTGCCACATGCTTGAGAAGCATTTAAATAATACATTGAACAGTTAACAGAAAACGAAAATATTGTTTTATAATGGACTGATGTTTGTCACGGAATTACCTTAGTGCATAACAGAAATGAGTTCAGTTCAGGCTGTATGTGAACATTTCCTGTGAACTGCAAGGAGGCGAAGGGTAATTGATGTCGGTGTTTACTTGTAAAGAACACATGGCTTTTTTTGACAGGCTGTTTTTTCAGTGTAAACTCGTGAAATGTCAAAGGAAGCCGGAAAAACACTAGGGAGCTTAGCTGTTCAAATATCTGGTACTAATGATGGTTTACCGATGGGTTGATTGCCTGTCATAGAGGGATAACCACTGAACCAATCATTAAGTGGTGCAATAATTACAGAACAAAAGCAAAGACGTTTTAGGGTGCAGATGTAATTTTACTGTGTACTTATCATGCATGTATTATAAGATCTAGTTTTTAGTTACTTTAGATGTTATCATAGTGGTCTGAACTTTGCGGTTTCTTTGAGAGGGATTTTCATAAAGCACACCGTGCCTCCTCTTGTGGCTAAATGTTTTATTTGTTATCTGAAATTCTGCTTTTCCTCTGCCACAAACCAAAAGATGAGAAATGCTTTTCCTTGGTGATCTGTCACCATTGCCTACACGGTTGGAATTACTAGGGGTATATTGGACTTACAGCAAGTTGGGTGACACCCTGAGACTTGGAAAGTGTGAAGCATGAAATGCTGTGGGATAGTTAATGTCTTTCTTGGTCCTGGCTAATGTGGATGGATGGCCTTTTCTTTTCACTTCCAGTTTTTATGTTCTGACTGGCAGGATCTGTGGTAATCCTGAGATACTATGCGTTTCCGAATTCTTGTCGCATACAAAATTGTTTTCGTATAATTACCTTCTGCTCAGTAAAGCAGATTCGACATAGAAGATTCTCAATTACTCCCAGTTGTAGAGACAACAAAGTGTGTGCAGACATTCAATCTACAAAAAGGTAAAATTTGACTCATGGTTTACTGAAGATTTTACAGTTATTATTTATCCTTTCTCTGTTGTTTTCCTTCTTTCTTTGCAGAGGCTTCTAGTCTTCACTCACAATCACTGCAGGCTGTAAATATACTTAGCAGAACTTGAAGGGATCCTGAGCATTTACCTGTGCAATAGAGATTATAAAAAAAAAAGCTGGTCTCCTCTTTGCACTTTTTTTCAATGAGCTGTATTTACAGGGTATTTACTACAATGCTAAGTATGCTGCATTGTTATAAAAGGAAAAACAAAGCAAACTTTATAAAATCCATGTGTTTGTGTCAATGTGTGAATATGGCCCAATACGTGATAACTAACACAGTTTAAAGATACAGAATTACAAAATTGTAACAGACAGAAACACATATAGAAAAGAAAGATACAAAAATAGAAAAAGCAAACTTTTTAAACTTTTTTCTTTAATTCTTTCTTTCTAGATCGATCGATAGATAGATAGATAGCTAGATAGATAGATAGATAGATAGATAGATAGATAGATAGATAGATAGATAGTCTTCTTTGCAGCATATCCTGTGCACTCTCTGGTTGACTGAATGTGGTGGAAAACACAACATTCAGTCAATCGAATAATTAGAGCAAGAAGAAAAAAAATGAAAGCAAACAACAGCATTCCTTATGGGGGCACATAGTTTGCTTTTCTTTTCTCCCAAATTTAGATTTAGATTTTAAGTTTGGTCCTTGGGAACAGCTGTGATCAGCTGTGACGTGCTCTGACTGCCAATGAAAAGGGCCTCACAGAAGGGCCTGGCTTTGCTAGGCTCCCCTTTGTTTCAGGGGACAGTTTAATGACTGCTCACAATTTGGGTGATGGAGACAGAATGGAAGAGCATCTTTTTTTCTTTTTTTTTAAAAGAGAAAGTGATCTTTGAACTGTTTTGGACTAAATTCGAGTCTTTGATACATTTACGGCTAGATTCTCAAAGTTATTTACTCCAAACCATCATTGGCGTTATTTTTGTCTGAAAGGAAAAAACAAAACAACATTGAGTTAATTATTTGTTGGTTTATAGCAGCTTCTGTTATTGCTTATATCAGCAGCTAACCAAAGCAGCTTTGTATTAGAAACAGTAAATATATTGAGTTCTTGGTGCAAGGACTTTGGTGGTCACCTAGATAAAACACCACATACAGTAAAATCACAATTTTAATCAAAAGATGTATTTAATCCGAACAGCTTACTTTAGGTTTCAAATTCAAGATCGGTAGAGGAATGAAAATCGTACAGAAAGTAAATGGAAGGTAAGAACTAAAAGACATCTAATTAAGGAGACAGACAGATTTACATTCTCTGTTTATGAGAATGAGGTTCTCTTAGAATTCCATACCCCAAAGTGGGCTTTTAAAATCCCTTTTGCTTGTTAAAAATAGAACAACTTGTTACTGCTTTTAGCTGTCTGGTATGTGTTCTTGTGACAACACAGTATACAACAGCAACTGTATATAAAAAAATCTTAAGACCTAGACCTGAATGAACCAAATTTGTGAATGAACAAAACCGAAAAAATGAGTAATAGTGGTACATTTGGGGCACTTTGTGTGCTCTTGATGTATTATTCATGCTATAGAACCGAAATGTTGTGATTGTATTATTTTGAAGTAATTTTTGGGAGTGGACATCCTAAGCATACTTGCTCACTGCATTGTCAAATTGTCAGGACAATAGTCCACTCTCTGTCCCTTTCAAAATAACTTTCCAGATGCTAACAGGATTTCCCACAGCCAGTTCTAAACCCATTGTTCTTATCCTGAGTTCTGCCTGATCCACTCGCTTGCTCTTTTTAAGAACGTCACTCGGAATATTCAATCCAATAATAGTCTTTTTGGGAAAGGGAAGGGTGTTAGCTTGGAGGAAAGCTGATTATTGACCATTCCCTTGCTTCCCCCAAGCTGATATTGATAACTGTAAATTAAGCCCCTTTTGCAGAAATCCAGCTTTCAAAAATTTGGCAAGCTGCTGTCAAACAGTTAGCAGATTGTTAAGTGTGCTATTGTCCGATTGCTTCGTGCTCAGCCTATAATATGCAATATGGAGTTCAGGCTTTAGTTTTACAATCCATTTCAACCAAAGAAGAAAATAAGTTTAAAGTGGTTTAATGTTGAGACAAAAGTTTAACTGCATTGAAACTGTCAATTAACTGCATGTTCAATAGGGTTGTTTTAATGCAGTTGCCATGTAGCCATTTGATGTCTTGTGAAAATTACCTGCAATGGATTTTAAAATAAAGAATGCTATCAGAATGCTCTTAAGAGCTGTGTTATTGCTTCGTCACAAATTATGATGAAACAATTTCATCTTCAGGGCCAGCCTATAAAGAATCCTGTTTTTAATTACAGTACATTTTTAATCCATTCTTCAAACACTTGATCATTCAAATCTAAAAGAAACACAAGTAGTTCTTGTTTTGTTTTTTTATTTTTAAGTAAATGGACAAGTTCATCCCAGGATGTTTAAATATATCTCCCGTTCTTAAATTATAGCTATTTTCATACTGTAGCTCGTTGGCTCCCAGGTCGAATCTGTGAATTATCAGAGGATGTGAACAAGCCCCTGGGCTATCAAGCAGGCGAATACCAAATAGAGAAGCTCACCCTTTCATATGCCCAATCTCTGATTCCCTAATGTCTGCATGTGTATAAAATAAAGATTTAAGCCCTCAGCTCTGCCGTTTCAGACTGATTGATGTAGGAGAAACAGTGGCTTCCGAGTGAGGGTTTTTGACAGAGGAGAAAGACCTCGCTCTTTTCTTATTCTGTTTGACTTTCGATTGTTTTCAAGACAATGAACACAGCTGCCTATTTCCATATACAGAACAACACAATTCCAGAGCATGCACGTATGCACACAGGTATGTGCTGTATGTATGTATGTAACTGTGTGTATGTATGTATGTAACATGCCCCTATGTAAGCCTGCACAGTGCCTTATGTGTGTCTAAAACTAAACTGCCTTGAGCTATGGGCCTTCATGTGCCAAACACATCCATTACAGTATGTATGTATGTATGTACAGTGTATATGTGTTGTATATATGCTGAGAGTGTGTGTGTGTGTGAACTTTATCATTGCTGGTTTGTGTAGGGAGGACCTGTTCCATATAACAGCCTACCAACAGGGCAACTTTGTGTTCCTAAGGGGCTGTCCTTTAGAGTTGTTAAACCTGGCAACAGTCCATGAATTGAGTGCTTTTAGTTTTAGAAATAAACCTCCTTTACACTTTCTGCATCAGTTGTTAGACTGAAAATAGTATTATTATGTATCTTCAAAGATCAGTTATGAAAAAGCATCAGCAACCTAATTCAGTTCAAGCAGAACATTGATTTTCCTACCTGCTGTCTGACTCCTTACTTGCTTAGAAAACAGTATGTTTCAGATATTCCGTGCCTGTGTCAAACAAAGCAAGCTGATCTGGAATTGAAAATACCATTAATGTGCCTAGCGCTTGACGTTTCTGCGAACAGCACTGTTGACTTGAGACACTGTGCCAAATTGCCTGAAGAACAAACCTCGATTGATTGGATGTGCTGTGCCGCAGACTGTGGCCCTGCTCTTCAGCGCTAAATGATCTACTCATCATTGTGCAATGTACAATAAAGAAGGATCCAGACGAAAACCCTGACAATGGGAGATTGTTTCAATGCAGTATAATGATCTACAAATGTATTTTATCTGACAATTAGGACTGCTGCTTTAGCTCATGTGAATGTAGCTCCTACCTTCCATCTGCTGCGAGACTCGTTTCATTACTCAGAATTTACAAACAGAGTTTGGGGCAAGAATCAGAATCTACCTGTCTAACTGTGCTTGCAACTCTTTTTTTGTGTATTTATTAATTTTTTTTAATTCAGAAAAATTAAGGGCTTACAGAATTTTAATAAATGTTTTTCACAAGGATCACCCTCTTATGGCTGGAGGTTTTATTGTACAGCTCTGTAAAACAAATAACTGTAACAGTATCTCACTGGCAAGCTGTGGTGCACTGCAGTATCAGGTACCACACCTAGTGCAACACTGGAAACATTTTCAGTGGATCCCACTGTACATCCCTGTAGGTTGCTCTGACTTCAGGAAAAATGAGTCTGTTCTCCTTTTGATTAAAAAAAATGAAGCACATATTTTTTGTATTCTGCCAACAATCTCTCTCTGAAAATCCAACAGAGGTAAATCCACCTTATTAAATCTTCTCCCACACTTAATAAACTAAACAATGAGTGATTGCCATCTTTGACTTTCTTTCTTCACAGCCTTAGATTTACAAGATGAAGCACTGTCCTGGAAAAGATTATCACAGTTTTAAATTTATTTTTTAAATTTTTATTTAGTTAGATATTTGTCTCTCGGTTTAATTACAATCTATACCTGTGAGGTTATTAGGCTAGGCCTTGCAAATATATTGTAAAATTCAGAGCATATATATATATATATATATATACAGCTCTGGAAAAAATTAAGAGAACACTGCAAAATTATCCGTTTCTCTGGTTTTACTATTTATAGGTATGTGTTTGGGTCAAATGAACATTTTTGTTTTATTCTATAAACTACTGACAACATTTCTGCCAAATTCCAAATAAAAATATTGTCATTTAGAGCATTTATTTGCAGAAAATGACAACTGGTCAAAATAACAAAAATGATGCTGTGTTGTCAGACCTTGAATAATGCAAAGAAAATAAGTTCAGATTCATTTTTAAACAACACAATACTAATGTTTTAACTTAGGAAGAGCTCAGAAATCAATATTTGGTGGAATAACCCTAATTTTTAAGCACAGCTTTCATGCGTCTTGGCATGCTCTCCACCAGTCTTTCACATTGATGTTGGGTGACTTTATGCCACTCCTGGTGCAAAATTCAAGCAGCTTGGCTTTGTTTGATGTCTTGTGACCATCCATCTTCCTCTTGATCACATTCCAGAGGTTTTCAGTGGGGTTCAGGTCTGGAGATTGGGCTGGCCATGACAGGGTCTTGATCTGGTGGTCCTCCATCCACACCTTGATTGACCTGGCTGTGTGGCATGGAACATTGTCCTGCTGGAAAAACCAATCCTCAGAGTTGGGGAACATTGTCAGAGCAGAAGGAAGCAAGTTTTCTTCCAGGACAACCTTGTACTTGGCTTGATTCATGGGCCCCTGACAAAGACAAATCTGCCCGATTCCAGCCTTGCTGAAGCACCCCCAGATGAGTCCAATTTTCAGCTTTGCCCAACACCTGGTTGTCTAATGGTTAGACAGAGACCTGGAGAGGCCTACAAGCCACAATGTCTCGCACCCACTGTGAAATGTGGTGGAGGATCAGTGATGATCTAGGGGTGCTTCAGCAAGGCTGGAATCGTGCAGCTTTGGCATGAAAACCTCTGGAATGTGATCAAGAGGAAGAAGAAGAGGAAGATGGATGGTCACAAGACATCAAACAAAGCCAAGCTGCTTGAATTTTGCACCAGGAGTGGCATAAAGTCACCCAACATCAATGTGAAAGACTGGTGGAGAGCATGCCAAGACGCATGAAAGCTGTGCTTGAAAATCAGGGTTATTCCACCAAATATTGATTTCTGAGCTCTTCCTAAGTTTAAACATTAGTATTGTGTTGTTTAAAAATGAATCTGAACTTATTTTCTTTGCATTATTCAAGGTCTGACAACACAGCATCTTTTTTGTTATTTTGACCAGTCGTCATTTTCTGCAAATAAATGCTCTAAATGACAATATTTTTATTTGGAATTTGGGAGAAACGTAGTCAGTAGTTTATAGAATAAAACAAAAATGTTAATTTGACCCAAACACATACCTATAAATAGTAAAACCAGAGAAACTGATAATTTTGCAGTGTTCTCTTAATTTTTTCCAGAGCTGTATATATATATATATATATATATATATATATATCTATATAATATAGATATATATATATATATATATATATCTTCAAATGGTGTACCACTATCAATGTTATTATTATTTGTTTATTTAGCAAACGCCTTTATCCAAGCAACTTACAGAGACTAGGATATGTGAACTATGCATCAGCAACAACTTTTCATCCAAAAGAACAAGGAGGTTAAAAGACTTGCTCAGGGTCACACACTGAGTCAGTGAACGAGCCGGGATTTGAACCTGGGACCTCCTTAGATGGTATGTTGATGTGGTACACTTACAAACACATCTTTAGTAGCGTAAAGGAGGTACATACACAGAGGCACATCTGGGTTCATGTCAGTTGACACCTTCAGGTATATTGCTTCTTAGCACCTCCTGGTTTCCCATGGCACAGTGGACCAGAGCTGTAGCCTCTCACTGCCTGCTTCCCACATGACAAACGTTGTTTGCTTTGAATGTCACTTCATGCTTAACCCCTGTCAGACTTGTTTTACAGGCCAGTCATGACAAGTCCAGGGGTTAGATTTGCCTATTATCTCCGGATAATTTAACATGCATATGGAGAAAAGTAGAAAAGCATAAAAAATAAATACTCATACAAGTGCAGTATGCTGGTCATGGCTTTGTAATCCACTACTGCCACACAGCATCATAATAGAGCTCTTTACTCAACAACCCACTGGCAATGTTTTTAATATAATAACACACAACTATATTTTATTTCAACATTACAGTTCTCTAAATACCAGTGACACATCTATCTACATAATGCCGCATAACATCCATATATTAAAATAGATTATAGTTTGGGCATCCAGCACAACGCTTTTTGTGATCTTGAAACTTGCTTCCTCCTGGGTATTAAGTAAAAGGGCATTTTTCAACTTTGAATATTGCTGTAAACAAAGTGTGAATGAAAATGAGAGGCTGCATCCATATTTAAAAGTAATAGGTTCTGACAATGTTGGAATATTGTAAGCACTAATACAATTGAATCTTTATTTATTTTAAATGCTTTTTTATGGAGCTGAATATGTAATGTTTAGTCATAACATGAATTAAGGATTAAAAGATGACCATAATTTTCACAGTATAGTACTGTGGCAAAGTGGCTGATTGTATACAGGCGCAGGAGTGATGCAGTGCAGTAATTAATCAGACAGAGCCTTGTAATCCAGTTTGGAAAGTGCACGTTATTTTTATATCCAGGTCTGATGACCAATAAACAATAATCTCCCTGCAATACAGAGCAATGTGTACTGCACGGGGTTGACAATAATGGGCTTCTAGACCCTAAACAATAAGTATCTGCCTCACAATGATACAGACACAGTCACCAGTCCTGGGTGCATGCAGTAGTGCTCGTGGTGGGTGATACAGTTTATTTTGTGACAGTAGTGCAGTGTTGTTCCGACTAGTGCTGGCCCTCAACGACAGCTCTGGAATTGTGTTAGCCGTCTAGTGATTTAAAAACAATATGAATTACACAACGACAAACAAACAAAACACTGAAGTGAAGGAACAGATACATTGCTTCGACCCCTATTTATACCGTCACTCATGACTCCTTGGTAAACGATTGCAGCCGCTCCTGTAATCAATGGCTGCCACATCATTTTCCTTCCGGTTCAATAACTTCCTTTTAACCCACGGAACGAAGTGTCAGGCCAAGTAGTCCAGAGTACTCTGTTCCCGTTACTTAGCTTCCTCACAGGTCGAGAGGGAGATTTACCTCCAAGAATCATTGTCTTTCTGTCACAAGTACACAATATTTTTGTGCATTATTTTGGCATTATGTACACCGTGTGCAGTATTCTGAGGTTAGTGAATATTATACGTTGGTCTACACACTTCTCTACCTCCATCTCAACAGGATAAAAAAGTAAATAGATTACCGTACCTTCAAATGAGTTAGGCCACCTACAGAATATTCTTATTGGTAGCACATGCATCATGACATCAAGAAGACATACAATAGATATCAGTCATGTAAGCTATACACAAGATGTATATTGTTACGGTATTTAATAAACACTGTACAAAGAAATAATATTTGAAATAAAAATCTATTTTCAATTTTTTTTCTTGAAGAACAGACCAGTCGTGTTGCATTCGACTAGCACAGTTCTATAATGTTCTGTCCTGTACACTGTTTGGAGTCTAACCACCCCACCGCCCCCCCACCATGCATGGCCACATTCGAACATCTGTCTTCCAAATTCTGAGACCCCCCCCCCCCCCCCTTCAAACACTGTGCCTTGCCTTGAGGAACCAGCAAATCGACTGGAGGTTTTATTGTGTGTGTGACTATCCCCCTGCTTGCGTTGCTGTATACTGTGACAGAGGCAGTAGATATTTGCTGCTTAGCTTTTCAGAACAGCAGAACACTGAATGCATCTAAACCCCTCGATTAACAAGAATATTGTTAGTTTCAATTCATTATTTATTGCAACCTGTCAAGCAACAGCCTATCCTTTCTCTGTCAAAGTAAAACCATTTGTTTTGGAGACCATTCTCAACTGCAAGCTAATTTGGTTGCTGAAGATAGTGGATATTCAAGGACACGTAGCCTAAGCTTACAAGTTATTTCACTGCTCTAATGTGAGAGTATTAATATGACTGTGTGCTCTTCAAATGCTAACTAAGTAGGGTTGTGATTCAGTGCTTTTGCTTGAGCACTGAGTTGTTTACTGCTTTGGTCTTGGGCTTAGCAAGCCTGATACTGTGATAGGAATACCGTTCACGTAGGTGCTTACATAAATATCTGAATTTCACTTAACACGAAATGCCTCTCAAAAGGTGATGCACTTAAAGTATAATGCGGTTATGGGTAAGTGTAAAAGCTCCCTCAGTTTTAGAACTTTTTTTTTTTTTAATGGCGTTTTTGGGGTTATGGGAGTGTAGGTTTACAATATGGATTAAAATGCATTAAGGTCAGATCACAGGGCTGAGTGCAGCACAGCCTGTGGAATTTACCAGGCTCTCTGCACTAAACGTCAGCCGGGGGTAGCAAGTCAGGCAGCATCTTTCCTGCGTAATAGAAACTAAAAGGCAACTGCTGTAATACCCAATGACTTGAAAGAGAACTGGCCTGACAAATGATGAAGCGCAAGGGCTTATTATGTCATGGACGTCAATTGCTATTGGAGTTTCTAGGTGGACGTTCCTGCCCTAGACAGCTATCACCCTCCCAGGGTTAATATGTGCATCATTGTTCAGCAGCCCAGATCCGTACGTTTGATTTGCCCTGGCAGGAACCACTAAGTAACAGCTTCAAACACTTGTAATAAGCTTGTTTTTATATATATATATATATATATATATATATATATATATATATATATATATATATATATATATATATATTTATTAATTTTTTTTTAACCTTTTAAAATGTTTTGTTTTAACCTCTTATTAAGTTTGGTTTCTACCTTCTTGGCAAGTCTCAACATTTCTGGGCACCAACACTAGTCTCAAGTTTTGGAAAACTGTAGTGTGAATTTTGTACAATAGTCAATGAATATTTGTTATCATTGATTATTCGAATCTCACTATAAAATTATTTCAATGGGGAAGTTGTGGTCTCTTTTAACCACTCACTGAATGTTCAACTTTAATCATTGTATTAGGTACTGTTTTTTTTGGTAATGTACATAAAATGTAAACAGAAAATGTCTAAGCTTGCGATTGAGTGATATTTTACCAGACATGTGGTGCATGACAGTGGATACATTACCATCCAATGTCCCATGGACTGCTGGTATGACTTCTTGATTACTGTAGTGTGAAACCTGCTTTCTGTAGATTGAAAAGGGGAAGACAATAAC
Organism: Polyodon spathula; assembly: GCF_017654505.1. NCBI lineage: Eukaryota > Metazoa > Chordata > Actinopteri > Acipenseriformes > Polyodontidae > Polyodon > Polyodon spathula. The sequence continues at coordinate 6,845,776 of NC_054543.1, forward strand.
ATACAGCAGAACCACAGTGGGCTTGTTGATGTGACTTGTCTGTATGAAAACCAATCTCTACGCTTAATGTGTGTATTGTTTAAGAGCTCTTTGAGGTGTATATTCCAAGTTCAAAAGTGCACTTTAAGGCAATCAGTAAGGAGCACACATTCCAACAATGCTTTTAAAGGGAATGTTTATTTGTTTAAAACTTATTTCACAGGGAGTAACCTACTGAGATGAAATCATCTTATTTCCAGTCTCGTGTGCTCTTGGATGGGGTCAAGGTTCCTTATGTTATACTCATAGCAGAATCAAATCATCAGATTGCATTTGGCCTAAATTCAGTTATCCTTTATTTTCACTTGAGACATGGCTGTGCGGGGCCTGGTGTTTTACTGGTTCCCAGAATCCCTCACTTTGAGTAGGGGAAGCAATACTTGCAGTAATTATTAATTTAAAAAAGCTCTAAAAACATTTTTATACAATTAATGTTATCTGCCAGTCTGCTGTGTGACATGATAGCACAATTAGAATAGGTCAAAGCTTCAGTTTTTAATAAATCTGCTGGTGTTTGGTTCTTAAATTATTTTCTACTACATGAATCACTAAATTTGACATTTGCATGATACAGTCATAAACTAAACCCCTGGTCTTTACGTGAGATAACAAGCACCAAGATGCAAAAACACACATTGTTTCGGGAGCTAATAAAAGAGGAAGGGGTAGTACAAGCCTTTAGGAAGGGATGTTTCTGACTAGGATGAACCACGTCAAGCCTGGGCAGTGTTCTGGAGAAACAGTGAAACAAAAAATTCCTCCCAGCATGTTTCAAGTAATTTACACAAAGCAGTGAATCATCGCATCATGTAAAAAAATTCCTTGCAGCATTGCAAATGAGAACATGGCACATAGACTCATATATTATATAGTGTGAAATAGAACAGCCTTCGGATGGAGGTTTGACATGGAGGACTGGGCAGCAGCTAACTAAGCAGGAAATTAGGAAATAGAGGGCACTACGGCAGAACGCCAGGCTGTGATTGCTTGTGCAATCATTTTCATAAGCCATGCTTTTTTGGGACTGAGGGTAATTTAGGTTACAGCTAAGAGCTGTGACCCACAAATCTTAATTTTGGAGTTTGATTTCATTGCCACTGCAACCTTTGACCACTGCTTATGTGCTGTGCCTAGCCTAGCAATACTGAATGTGTGTTACCTGGGCAATAATATTATTTTTTGGCAAAAACCAAACCTTATTTGCCAAACCACTGTGTACGAGGAGGGGGTGGGTTGTGTTTAGAAAAGAGGAAGGGTAGCTAGGCTATGTGTTCTTTAGATAAAAGCTGTATTCTTTGAAAATCTAGAGAAGGATTTGAAATTTGAAAATTAAAAAAAACAGGCTGCTAAGCCTCTTGGAGAAAATGTAATCAAGTCTAATTTAGACAATAAGACAAAGCATGTCTGGGACTTGAAAGGAAAGCACAGCAAAGTGAGAAAGCAGTTTAGTTAGAAAACCTGAAAAACGATGCATTGATTTTAAAGAAAGTGCCTTTGCTTTACTCTTTCATCTCCAGAGTCAGTTGACACAAGGATTCATTCATTGCACTATAGTTAAAAAATTAGAAAATGAAATTCCACCAGTACTAAAATCACTTGAGCTGTATACTAACTATAGTTATAGTAATGTAATCTTTATTTAGAGGTTATGCAAACTGCTGTTGTCAAGAGCTTTCTCCCAAAGACATGCCAGACTGGCTTTCGGAAACATCAGATTCAGATGCAGAAAGACAGTTAATTGACTGAAAGTATGAAAAATGTTTATTTCCCGAAATTAGCTGTCATTTTCCATCTAGAGAGTTGTGAAACGTCCATTAAAGACTGAGCACATCATCCATTATGGATCACATTAGTTTGGGGTGTCACTCTGAACTCCATTGGGATCAATGTAATTTCCAGCCAACGTGCTGTCTCACTTCACTCTCTCTTAGGATCACAGTGATGATTGGGCTTCAGAATGAATTGCACATATTTAAAACATATTCCCTCATTTTCTGCTTGCATGCATCCATTGAATCTTGACCGCTTTCACGTGGCCAGAGCTTCACCGAAGCTCTAGTGTGGTGTTTGTATATTATTGAGGTGCTATTCTATTAGATTAGAAACCAAATCTGTCAAAACTGGGCAGTAACAATCCTATTGACATCTTTACAGGTGGAAGGGTGGTGCTGTATCCATCCTGATGGATCTTCTGTCACCCTTTAATACCTTCTTGATACATAAAGGAATGAAGACTATTCTGAATGGCAGTCTGGGAATGTGGCTACATAGTTTGACACATCTTTAAGAAGTCCTACTGTCAACATCCTTACCTTCAATAGATCAAACCTGTCACCAAGTGTGCACCAGTAAGGGGTTGTTGTGTTGTCCCCTCACTGGTTGGTTGCACCTGAAACAAGTAGGGGGGACAGAGGGAGCACTGGTTAAGTATCTGTCCCATTGCTTTTATGGCAACAGGGCAGGGGCAGCACCTCTACCCCAGCTGGGGGCCAACATTGGTCTCCTTGAAGGCGAGGCAAGGTGGCCCATTGGGGTGGCCGGTCTGGAAGGTCTTGATCCCGGTGCTGGTGTGGGTGCTGGTGATGGTGGGAGAGAGACAGGAGGTGGTGGTGGGTGGCTCCAGTTGATTAGAGCCGTGAGGATCCAGTCAGAGACCAATGAGTCTTCAAAGCCCTCGGCTCGTGTTACGGCTTTTTCCAGGGTGTTGGGGTTTTGGCGCCGTATCCACACTTGACTTCTCCACCACTATCGCCTCCCTCATTTGTAGATTTGCCTTCTTGGTGGGGGTTATCGAGTGTACCATGTGGTCACACAACCTCTGCTCAACCACCTTGGGGCGTGTATCCGAAGATCTTTGGTACTCCCTGAACTGTACCGGGTGCGTCTCCAATGTGATATTGAGGCGATGGAGGATTGCCAGTTTCACCAGGTCGTAATCGGTGGCATCAGCGACAGTCATCGTCTGGTATGCTGCCTGAGCCTCCCCAATCAGTCATGGTCCCAGCTGGCTCGCTCAAAACTCCTGCGGCCATGACGTGGTGGTAGCCATCCGCTCGAAAGCAATCAGGTATGCTTCTGGCTCATCCTCCGTCATCAGGACGGCACCGTCATTGTCATTCTATTCTGTCACAGGCTGTCTTAATGTATTTTTTTATTGGAAACTCCAGCCTGCTATTCTTTACATACCAGAGTCATTAGCATTTCTCAACAGAAAGCACAGTGGGCAAAGGCTGGCAAAATACAGGTTAGAGAAGGGGAAGTGAGCACAATTTATGACACACTGGGAATCTGTTCTGTTTCGCCACGACGAAGGAGGAAATGCTTTGAAAATATGGGAGGAAACAGGGCAGTGTAGCCTGTACAAGTAAAGAAAACGAAAGAACCTTTGTAATACATTATTGAAATAAATGGAAGGAGTAACATTGAACCAGGACACTGGGTTAACACCACTGGGTCTGTTTTAGTGATCTAAACCAGAGAACTTTTCTTGGCTAAAAGAGTCAGCTCAATGGCCAGGGAGTCCCTAGAACTGAAAAACACATATATGTTAAGGTTTAATGTGAAGATTGATGAATAACGATTAAACGATAATGGTACAGAGGTACTGGCTGACTAATATCTCAGAAAGAGACAAGATTAGAGCACATAATCAGACATGAGAGAGCTAGAAACCATTAAGGGAATATGTATAATTCCAGCCAGTGCACGGATCTTTCTGAACATTTACATACTCAAACTATTTGGCTTGTGTGTGTGTCTAGCCCTGAACAAATCCAACCTGTGATTACCATTCAGCCCACAGAAGACCTTCGGCAGTTCACTGGAGTGGTAATGTCAGGCAAAATATGTAATAGGTTTTGGAACCAAGGTGGACATAATAACCAGGAAAAAAAAAATAAGCGTAGAAATCAGAAACAATAGCAGACCTCAGGAATGGGCGCCATCATCTATGCCTGTTGCTAGGATGAGGTTTAGCTGCAGAGGAAGCGGCCTGGAATTATTTTGTGAGCTATTCTCAATTACTGACAACCTGCTATTAGTGGCTATATAATTTATCAGTGGAGCAATGCACTGTATTTAGAAAGCATTAACCTTTACCGTGAAATCACGATAATAATGATATTGATTGGCTATGTACTGTTATTGTGTTTGTAAGCATAATCTGTCTATCTATCTGTCTGTCTGTCTGTCTGTCTGATAGGTACATGAGGGTGTGACTGAGCTTTGTGACACCTGTGCTCCTGCCAGTCTGTTGGGTCAGCGAGCGGAGCTCTGTACTGATTGTACTTGTTTGTCCTGTGAGGTTTGTTGATGCGCGCAAGTGTGTCATACACAGAGAGCAACAGAAAGAAACAGAGATACAAACGTAACCTGTGAGCATGCGTCCTCACCTCCTCTCTAAATGTCAGCTTTCCAAAGCTCATCCTCGTACTTGAAAAATACTGTACTTTACCATGTTTAAGCATGGTATAGTTTTTACTATACTATACCATATGTATTTGTAATCGTGCAAATCAATTAGTGTATTCCGGTCAAAAAAATTATAATACGGAAAACACGAGAATTTGTCCCGTTTAAAGGATTTAACCGATGGCAGTATTTAGTTCTGGTGCCATTTAGATAACTCAATAGACTTTACTAGGTTCTCTCCTGTTACAGTATATTGGAACAAATTCTGATATTTTATGTTTAAATCAAGCAATCACTGTTAAGCAATTGTACATATTCCAGTATATCATATCTTGTGTATGAAGTTAATATTTCGCATGTAAGTGGTCACATATAACAAAAACATGTTGCATGTAATTTTTATTTATTTATTTATTTAAATTCATTGTGCATAAGTAACAAAATCCATTTTTACTAGCGCTTTTGAAATCTTAAAACTTGGACTGTATTTTTTTAGAGGAGGCAGTCCTGTAAATATGACAAACCACATCTTATTGGGCCATGTTTATCTCTTTATTTCCTTTTATGTGGCTTGGCTGTGCCTTGTGACTCGTATCTCAGTACTACTACACGCCTTCCTTTGTGTTACTGATAACATAACTCCCTGAATATTTTGTGCTGCCTATCCACAGTAATATTTACTGGTAAATGCAATACTCATAGTTACGTCTGTATATTGTGAGATAAGACAGGGGAGAGAGGGTGCATTTTAGAGTGAGACGGATCCTTATTAAAAAGTCGAGCGAGCAGCTATTTCTCAATGGGTGGTGGGAATGAATCCCTTATTTGTCTAATCAGAGCCCACATGCACACACTCTCAGCTTGGAAAGGGCTCACACTACCCTAGCGAAATGCTTTTGATTTTGCTAGAGATGTACTTATCTTATTCCTTTAAAAAGTGGTGTTTTTCTCCATGCATGTTGGTGGCCACTGAAGTACCTGTTCAGTGCACGTGGACCAGGGGTGATTGAGGCACAGCAAAACAGCCGATATAGTCCTGTTGTCTTTACAGAACTAATGTGTTGCACCACCTATAGCATTAAAGTTTATAAAGGTAGAAAGACTGCCTCAAAATGATTAACAGCTGTTTGCTACCTATAATTTACTGTTATTCTTCAACCAAACATTGGATTCCATTAAAAGCTTAATACTTGCTAGTTTTGTTCTCAAATGACAAAATAAAGGGGCACTGGTAGAGCTGTAATAAAAATGATCAGAGAACCATTTCTGACAGAAACCAGTTCCATTGTTCCTAAACTCTAGTGGGCCAATAAATGTACTGGTCACTGGAGCGTGCCCGGGAGTAACACTGAGAAACACTTCAAGGTGTGAGGACGAGTTTGTTGTATATGCCTCTGTAAACAAACTGGAAAGCTAATTAAGTCTGTTTTCAGAAGTACAGTGCAGAGAAGTGTACGGCAGTGGACAGTGCCCCAGGAATCAGTAATGGTGCAGCATTTATTAGAGTCTTGGATCACTGCTGCTGTAAAATACTATTAGTAGTGCAAGAGAGTCTGTAAAAGACGAATGTAAAAATCGATTGATGTTCTGTATTAGAAAAATATAAAACATAATTAGGTCCCATACACTACTACTCACCATGCCCCCTATTGTACAGTTTCACTCAATATGTGCCTGAATGAAGAAATTGAAAGATGAAACACAAAACAGTTTTTAAACAGATACTTTTCCTTTTAATTTGTCTGAATAAGCTTTCATCTCTGTCATTTTGAATTCAGCTGCTCTCCACGACACCCCAAGGGAAATCACCTTCTTATTATGTCCTTTACTAAGAAATTCTGCAGTTAACATTTGGGTTGACATTAATTTTGTGCTTAGAAAAAAAACAAAATATGGATTTAAAATGTCAGTGCCTTAATCACACTTGATCAATATTGAAAAGACAGAGTTGATATAGCCTGTATTAGACCAGGTGTTCCCAAACTGTCGGGGCAATAACACTCTATGTATTTTTTTATATTAACAACGAAAAGCACGCTGTAACTATAAAAAATAAGTTATAGCAAGTCTTGGTGGACTGTCAATCAAAGCAGAAATTCACAGTTCAGAGCTTTCAGATTGCTCACCTATAGGCAGCATGTAGAGCGAGAGTTCTGACAACAGGGCAGTGTTAAGGTCATGTGATCGCTCTGCTGGTAAATCCAGTATTTCATAAAATTACAGCATGTCGAATCCGCTACCAAAGATTACGTTTTGGAAAATATAAGAACAAAAAAGGCAGCTACAGGAGTTTGAAAGCATTTGTACCGTGGGCTCAGGTTTGAGGTGGTGGAATGGGTTTTTTTCTTTTGTAGAAACGTTTTAATACTAACTTTTGTACTTGATAACATTCATTTAAAAATTCAATTGATGTCTATGATGAATATATGTTTGTGAGTAACTAGTTATTAACATTTAAAATATTGAGGGGGGGGGGGGGGGTATTTGTATTTGTATTTGGTTGCACAGAGTAGTGGCGAAAGAAGTAACTTCGGGAAGGCTGTCGTTTTCCTCTGTATTGTGCATGACAGTTCAGCGTGAGAGGTAATGGTTGGATGTTGTAGTTACACAGTGTTCAGAAATTAAGATTTATGTTATGTTTTTGTGCACATTGGACTGGTAAGTGATTCCTGTTCAGGTATTTATGAATGGGAACAGTAAGAGGCATGCACTTCTTTCTTGTTTGATCACCAAGAAAAATAACTGCATTTCTAAAATTTTCAGTTCTACAGTGTCTAATTTAAAGGTTTGATAAAAATGTTTTTTTAAAAATGCCTGTTTAATTTTTGCAATTTATTTTATTTACTAAAATTAAAGTGTTTACGTTTTTTTTTTTTTTTAATCTCAGTGTGTATTCTATGTTATTTCCGTCGTTCACAGTATTTATTCAAATGAAGTACAGTTTCGGTTAAGTTTCTTTATAATGTTACAGGTTTAAACATATAAAATGTTTTTAATTTGACATTTTAGCAGGAGTGCTAATAGTGGCCACGCAGTGCCTAATGCAGCTGGCCAGGTGTGCCTCGGGTAAAAATAGTTGGGAACCGCTGTATTCGACTTCCCATATAACGGAAACAGTTTGGTAATACCAAAGCAAACTTTCTGCAATTTGAAAAATGTTGTTTATTCAGGATGATGAAACAACATTATTAGTACTGTATTCAGAAGAGAAGTTTAGTAAGACAGTGGACACACATTCATTATTTTCATTAAATCCACTTGTTCATATGCCGATACCCCATAAAATCGTTTAAGGAAATTAAGAAAAATAATTGTGAAACGGCCGCAATATTGTGTGTCGTTTGACTTTTGATAGCACTTTGAGATACTGGGTTCATATTCCATACACAACTGTATTCTATAATACGCACAGTATGTCAAGTTTGAAAAAATATATATACTGTACAAAAAATAGGGCTGTATACTGTTTTTGCGACAGTGATTTTACCAAGCTGCCGTCAGTGCACTGTCCATTGTTTGATTTGCTTATTAATTAATGCCATTTTCTTCTCATATCAGTAGTAACCTCTTGTTGACAGATCAGGGTGTTTTCTGCAATGGTTGCCATTCTGTAACCACTACTCACTAATCAGACAACCACATCCCTCCACAACTCGGCTCCATATTTTGTTATTTCTATTTTGATAGCTTTACAAACTAACTACCTGCTATCTTATTGCATGTGAAATGCAAATAATTAGGCACAATAAGACTGCCGTGCATTATCCAAATGAACCCAACTCAGAGGCAGGAGCTCATTTCTTATTGTTTTTCACAGTGATTGATAAACAGCAATTAAACCTCTCCTTGTGGGAGCTTCCCTGGTTTATTCAGATATATATTATATATATTATATATATTATATATATATAATATATATATATATATATATAATATTATATATCCCGTCAATCCAAGGTTCCCAGCCTGTGGTCCTGGGAAATCCCACACGGTCTCCCACATTCCTAAATCTTTATTCATTTTTAAAGGATTTTTAAAACAGTGAAGCAACCAAGGACTGTTAAATTACATCATGTAGCTGTTTGCTTCTAGTTATGCACATTTAAAAAAAATCTGAGTTATTAAGTGGTAAATGCTTTGAAAACATAGTCATATCGCAATCCAAATATCTTTGATCTGAAAACCTGAAAGGCTATGACTGGGTCCTCAAAGCAGACTGCCCCCACATAATTCTTGGCATATTAAATGATGATTCCTGATTGAAATAGAATGCCATTGCTTTAGTGTTCTTCACATGAATTATAATGGTAATTGGTGCGTTTTAGCATTGCCAATGAGCCAGGCTTCTGGAAGTGATTGCGCAGTATACAGTAACTTCCTCCTTTCTTGACTGGCAGAACCAACAACCCAATCTGATATCTGCATGCTTACAAATGTAATGCTCTGCTAACTCTATAAGACAGAGCAAGGCTTTCTGAGGACATATTGTGAGCTACTAGTTTAGTAACAGGGCCCTAAACTCTGTTTTCCCATCCCATATTAGTGTATGCAGGATATTTTTTTGATTAATCCTGGCTCAGGCCTGGAATTATTAAACTATTAAGCCTTGCTTGCTGCAGGAATGAGAAGGGCAGTTTAAATGAAGAGAGATCAGTTTAAATCCTTTCATTTTGGTCTCTGTTTTCAGATCGGAGGTAGTGAGAACAGCACCAATAAGATTGCTGGGTATATAAGGATAGTAAGAACCATGTGGTTCAGCTTTCAGACTATATTTAAACCTAACCCTAACACAACCATAGCCTTAACCCGAGCCCTGAACCTAACCCTAATCATAATCATAACCGTAACCATAACCCTGAACCTAATCCAAACCCTAGCCCTAACCTTGAACCCAGCCCTAACCCTAGTCCTAACCTTAAACCTAACCCCAATTGAGCCTAGCTCTAACCCTAACCCTGAACCTAACCCAAAGCCTAGCCCTACTCCTAACTTGAAACCCAAACTACCCTGAACTTAACCTTAACCTTCCCCATAACGCTGCCCAACCCTTACCAAATTCTAACCCTAACCCCACAGTTTTTATATTTTTCTTCATGAGATAAGGTTATCTGGATGTTTGTGAGGTTAAATGTTGTTGGGGTTTTTTTGGTGTATGAAAACTGGCACACAAACGTATACTGCGGGACAATATTAAATTCTGAATAATTTTCTCTGGTTTGCTCGACCTTGAAACTTCATCTTAGATCATTAAAGAGCTTCAATATGCTTTGCCACAATGGCAAACTTTTAAAAAGGTGTTCCCAAAGCAGAGGCACCAGTTTTTGTTATTACATAACCAAAGTCAATAAGAGTTGAATCCAATTTTTTCAGTCTAGGGCTGGCAATTTTTAATTTTTTTTTTTTACTGATAATTGAGAAAAAAAACAATATACAATGTGCACTGTATTTTTTTTTTTATCAATTACTACATAAAGCACATTCTAACACTTTTATCTTAAGAAATACAAAATCATCAACCAATTTAAGAAAGGTTTTGAGAAAAGAGGTTTCCAGGGGAGCAGTCCAATGGACTATCTATCTGATTGATGCTCAGTGTATTTATTGGTTGTTTCTGTATCTCTGGAACTGTTTGTTGTATTCGCTTGACATTGACCTCCTATACAATGGAGATCGGGAAAACACATTGACAATGACCTGATCAAAGCTGACTGAGAGGTAAACATGCACTTCAGGTTTCTGAGTACTTGGACTACAGCCTGACCTTACAGACACAGGTGTGCATCCCTCATTGTGTTATGAGAGTTTTATCTGTCAGATATTCAGCTATAGTCCTAGAGATGCACACAATCGTCTGTCGTTTTTGTCTCCACAAGACTATCCTGATTTTAATAAAAAAAAAAAAATAATAATTATGTTACCTCAAACTAAATTCAAAAGAGATGTCATCTTGTTTTGTGTGCGTTTCTTTTGTGGTGTTGTGATATGGCTTTTGAGTTCAGAGGTCTGTTGAATATTTATATTCTTACCTAGCTGCTTAAACCATACTGTTGAGTTGACCATTTTTAGTGAACTGTTTAGTGAACTGTTTACACAATAACATTTCAGCCTTAATATAAATTAGTGAAATATGCAAAAAATACAAATATGTATTTCCAATACAATACAAATTATGTATTTCTCTGACTGTTTCACAGCAGTTCATTGGTATTCCTTGTGGGATCCAGAATGAGTTGTACAGTGCTTTTACAAATGTGCTTTGAAAGCTGACAGACATAAGAGTCAGTTGGTGAAAGCTTTTGAAATTGATAATTATTGTTTTGGCATTTTTCACAGCCATTTGAGCAGATATTACAGTATTTATGTTTGAGTAGCGGGGACATTTTCATGGTGTGAACTAGTGCTGTGCATGTCCCAATTGTGCATCTTAACCACTGAACAAAAGGGGGACACCCATTCATGCTCATAATCCTCTCCTCTCCCCAATTGCTTCCAGTTTTATAGGAAATGGAACGCTGCCAGACCCCACATTCATGTCTAAGGCTCTATTGCCTGTATAACAGCAACCCTTAATTGTAGATACAGAGATGAATGCTCCAGGAATATCTGCGCTTCCAGAAGTTTGCACACATAAACTTTATCCCAAAGTGCTGTTTACACGGTGCAACAAGCGAGTGTGTAAACTGACATGCAACTCTTTGTAACGTGTTGCATGCAGTTGTTTTTATTTTAGTTACAGTAAGAGTTGAGCACTGCTTAGAAATCACATGACTGTTTGTTGCATGCAGCATGTGCATAGTGTGTATACAGGCAATTTGCAGCCAACGTGTTGCACAGAACTTGCAGGACCATGAAGATAGGACTCAATCTTAAATCACAGTTTAAGCGCAGACTTTAACTTAAACCTACCCTTAAAGCCACTGGTAGATTGATACACTGCTGTCCAGCCCCCCAGTGAAACTATTGAAATATGTCCAGATAACAAACAGTGTTCAAAGTGTGGATCTTCACAGAACAGCCTCCATATCCCTCACCTGTACAACCGACAGCATATATAACTAAATGTACAAAGGAAAGTAGCTGGTTCTGAAAGAGACTGAAAAGCCAATTATTCTACCTGGAAAAAAAAACAAGAAAAAAACCTTGTAACTCTCAGGAACTCGCCTAAGTCTTAGATCACTCGCTGCCTCAAAGTAGCTAACCTCTGTGTAATGAATGTGTCCCGCTGCCATTTAATGTAGATTTTTCATTAGTTATTGTATTATATTTTAACTGTGGTCTTTAGATCCACCATTAACTGTCAGTATGTTTTCTTTATTACGTTTAAAATAAGTATGAACATTTGATGGCACAGTAGGTTAACTTACAACACTTGTTCTCAAGCTGCAAAGCATTTACTGGATGGTTTTCTATAGAAATATGCATGGATGCACTGTTTCCCGAGTTAGCCACTTATCTGTAACTAAATTCATTTCTGCAGGAATATCTTTTAACTACCTTATCCATTAATTCGTTAATTTGAGGAATTACAGTTATGCAGATTTCTCTGACTGTAATATCTGATTTTTTTAAGCATAATTGGGTACCTCACTCCAAACTGTAAGCATACTTCTAGTTTTGCAATTCATATTTCATATTCAAACACAACCATAAGAGAAATGAAAATGTACCGTTGAACCTTTAAAAAAATACCAACAGTTGTAAGCTTTCCCACGATCAGCCTTGAGGAATCTATTTTTGATAGTAAAACGGGATTACTGTTTTGTCAGCATTTCAGGCCATGCAGTCTACTATTATATATATATATATATATTATAGATCATATATTATATAATATATAGATATATATATATTACTGCAAATAAGCAATACTCAACATACCGTTCCTGTGGAGCCTGATGCTGATAAGAGCACCTCAAAAATTGCATTTCTCATGTTGACAGGAATTCTGATATGTGTGCTTTTCAAGGTCTGTCATTTTCATTTGAAATGAATGATTTTAAATTAAGATTTACAGTAAATAGTCACATGCATTCTTACAGATTTGTTTCTACCATGATGAGATGACCTTTGCTGTTGGGAAAACATAAGAGTAGGCCTACATAACCAAATAGTGCACACCACATACTGTTCTTTGAGCTCAGGTCAATTTAACACAAGTATATAGCATGGAATTAACAAAGTAGTAAATAAGGTTAGAATCTGCAAAAAACCCTTTTTAAGAAAATCTGTTTGACAGCTGTGACCATCTAACCTACATAAGCAGAGCATAATACATAATACCTAGTGATTGATTCACCTATCCATCTTTTTTTTTTTTTTATCATTTACTGCACGACTAATTTAATGTTTGCAAGAGGTGACAGTGACGGCACTCGGGGGCAAAGCTGCTCTCTGAATTCCGTGTGCTAACATAATCAGCTGTACTTGTAAATTGGCCTGTGCGATTTATGTATTGCAATATATTCAAATAATATACTGTACTAATATGATGAGGCCAATGAGATCTGGATAGCAGGTTTGAAACCTTTTCATTCAATCAGAGAGCGCTTGCTTTATGCAAGCCATTTTACATCCTCCCTATACAGTATCTACTTGGCCCTTAGAATAACGGTAGATAAGGTCATACTTTTACATTTTAGGAAATCAATTTACTTGGTTTGAGCCCAAAGGAATAAACAGTAGATTTTGTCCATTTTTTTCAGCAAAAGCTGTATTTAGTGTTATTCAACAGCTTAGCCCTGCTAGCAACCAAAAGGAAACCATTAAATTGGAAGAAACAGAAATGTAAAAAGGTCTAGCAACAGAAATAAAGGAATTAAAACATTGCCTTAGGCAGAAGGTGACAAAATGCCATTTCATAAAGCTTCAAGGCTCTGTCGTGAAATACACTCTAAGCAAGTCAACACAGCCTCCTGTGGCTAAAACTAGTCTTTTGTAACCTTTACAACGGCTTCGATGTGCATTGCTTATGAAGCAGGCAGTGTTGTGTAAAGGATTCAGGTGCAATTAGACTACCTACCTGTTTTTTATGCATGTTATTTAAGTGTATACACTTCTGAGTGGATAGCTATTACCTGTTGTTATGGTCCTACCATGTCATGCAATCTTAACAAAACTTTTTTTTTTTTTCTGTCAATTTAGATATGTTAATTTATTCTATAGTTAGGCAGACCTGGGACAAGTTAGCCTAATAGCGGTTTCTTAGGTATTGTTATGGTCATACACTGTGGGTTGGAGCAGTTGGAGCAGTAAAACAGTACCCTGACAATCTGATGGTTGTATGTTAGCAGATTTCGTTTCATAAAGGGACTGAGGAGGTTCTCAGTCCCAAAAGGCCCTAAAGCAGCTTACCTGTAATGCAGAGAGTTATAGCTGCTATTTGGGAAACCAAGTTATATCTAACCTGTTCCTTGGCTTATACTGGGCTTGAACTATATAACTGGAAGAAAACAAGCCTGTCTTCCTTTAGCCACTGACAGATCCTGCAATTTAAAATCGCAAAACTGTGGGAAAAGTCTGTGGGGAAACTATCTGTGATAGTTTTTGGGCAGCAATATTTAGGTCTGTCCTGTCTTGTCAATAACATAAAGTAATTGAAAGCAAACACCTGCACTGTAGGGTGCAAATGATTGCAATTAAAGGCAGGATTTGTTGGTTAGTGGTAATTTCGGAGAGTGATGTGTGGCGTGTATGACTGAGACGGTCCCTCTTTTCTGGGTAATGTTAGTAAGAATATGCATTGCAGACATTGGGACTGAGTGGGCGGCTGGCTGTGTGATTATGTATGAACTTTTTGTTAGTTTCTAGTGCTTCAGTAGTTGTTCAGTTTATCTAGGGTCTGTCTCCTGCTTGTATGTGCAGGCTGTTGTAGCTTTTGTATCAAAGCGCTCCACTTGATACGCTCCAGTAGACAGTTTTAGGAAACAAATAACATTGACAATCTGATTTTATTTGATTTATTTTCAAAGTGGGGAAAAAGTCAGTTGGCTCTGAAATACTGAATTTGTTGCTTTTAAAAGTCTATGCATGAGAAATGTGCTTAAGTGCTGCAAACAGGATTGACAGCTGAAGCTTGTAGTAAGATTGGATCAGACTTAAAATAACAATATATAAAATAAATAAATAAATAAATACAAATATCCGGTATAGATGAAAAAGGCAGGGAGATATTTTTTTTCACAGTCTGAAATTTGTCATTGGGATGAACAGTGATGGAATTACACTGACAGCTTCCTGTGGCTTTATGAACTGGATTTGGAATTGGAATTGGTCTGTATATATCAGAATATACTTTTTAGCTGCTGTCCGCTTCAGTTACCTTATTAGACACCACTGTAGCAAATCTTTGGACTGGATTTGGTAAAGTTCTTTGTTTCATAACCCTGTCTAAAATGTAATTTAGCAGACATTCCCAGACAGGTTTGTAGCAAGTGGAACAATTGTTGGTAATCCCTGGATATTACTGTATTATTGGAGTAGTATTAGATTTAATAAGTACTGATAGTACTGGATTATTTTAGTAATCATCTGAAAAAAAAACTATGGTTATTAATAGATCAATACAAATACCATCCTTAACTATTAAACACCCAATAGTACTGAATACTAAAAGGAACAATTCAATACATCGAGAAATGTTTCGACTAGACATCTTAGTATTGCTTAATAGACACAAATATGTCTGGGGTCACGTCAAATTCTGAAGCATACAGATGCTGAATACACGTAAATATTTGTGACGTTATGGATGGTGATATTATAACGACTGCCTTCAAATGCCTGAGTGGAGCACAAGTAAGGATAGAGAAAGCAGATTTGATTTTAGATGTTTCTACCATAGATGTTTATCAGATTAATGTATGTGATTGACACACTCTATTCATTTTCATATAATTCCCCTAAGTAGCTTGCAGTGAATATTGATTTTGATTAACACTGGGATGGAAGCATCAAGGTTCTGGTCCGTAGAGAGAAATGATGAGAAATGTAGCTTGGATCTTGAGGAAATCAGAGGCAACAAGCATCCTGCTTGAGCACTTAGCAAAAGCGGTATATAACAGAATACCTTGTTTGTTGTTATTTTATTTTTAATGTATAATATTAAATGAAAATTCTTGCATAGTAACTAACAGCCATCGTAAAGCCATATTGACCCAGAAGGGTAATCTTTAAAGCTCACGATTTTGCCACGGTTCCATCTGCCAATGGGACTGAATCGAAAGAGATTTGAACTCAGTTCTGCTTGTTTCCATCTGCAGCATACTGAAATTAATTGAATTAAGACTCTTGTCACCCCAATTAGAATGGCAGGCTGTAGGAAATTGATCTCTTTCAACTTGCTGATGGGGAAGGTACTTTTTGACCATCCAATGTGAAGGACATAATAAATGTGAAATATACAAAAATGTGCAACAATGACATCTAGTTAAAGAAATGTAGACTGCTGATTGAACGGTAGTCAGACGCACTATAATCTTGGAATGGGATGATGCTGAGTTCTGTAGACTCTTTCTAGACTTTTCTTAGGCATTTTTTTTTTCAAAAGTTTGAAAATACCTTTAGGAGATACAGCAACATCTGTAATCCTGAAGGAAAAACCCAAGAACATTAAAAAAAAAAAAAGAAACAGTATCTATTGAAATAAATCTTTTTTAATTTTTTTTTTTTATCTAGTTGTTGTTTTCTTAATAGCCCAATTTTAAAAGATAATGTACTGTAAATCTGATAAAGATTTACCAAGTGTTTTTGGTGCTCGTTCTTAAACAAACTCTTGACTTAGGAGATGTTAGACTTTCATTTGAAGCTCCCCAGTATAAAAGACTTCATTAAGCATGTGTTTGTTTTCTCTGCACAGCTAGCCGGGAACAACGTATTCCCTCGTGCCAAAGCTTCAGAAATACTGACATGTTGTTTTACTACCTTCAAACATCAACGTTTCAAACCTGTCTGGTTTGCAATTGTTTTAATTCAAATTCATTACTGTTTTCATGTATTCAGGTGGGTTGTTTTTTGTTCTTTTGTTATACTCCATCTGTTGCTTCTACCAACAAGGTGTCTCATTGTAAGATTAGGCTGCTTTATTTGTTGGTGTGCTCATTTACTAGTGCATTACATATCCATTGTGTTAAGCTCTCCAGCCGAGATGCAGGCCTAACCTTCGTACAACTAGTTATCATCACACAAAAAAATGGAAAAAGCTGAAATATAGTAACGAATGAAAATGTTTAATTTAGATTGAAATCAAACAAAGTCTGCTTTAAAATACATTATTTCATTTGATAATCCACAATAGTGTTTTTTTAAATGGGAAAATTAATCAGCAATGAGTGCCTTTTCAATAGAAAATAAGAGCTCTGTCTAGACAATTGATTACTTACTAATAGGACTTTTTGTTAAAGCCTCACATCTTGTCTGAAGCGAAGGTTTTATCCAGCTCAGAGACAATACTCTGGGGCAGGATACATGTATAAACTGGTGGTGCAAGTTTATTGATGGAGAAGCAGAACAATGCAGGTTTTAATTAACCAGAAAAAAAAAAAAAAAAATTAAAACTCAATTGGCCGGAACTCATAATTACTCCCATAAATTATCATCAATCAAAAAACAATTTTAAGAGTCAGTGATTCATTTGGGAGTTCCAAGCGATGAGACTTTTTTTGTGTGTGTTTTTAAGGATATTGATCCACTAAGCTTTTACTGTGCAGCAGAATGGCAAAAATTGTTGTTGGATGCACAAAATGTGGTGTGAAAACGTAATCAATTTGGAAAGGATATTAAAGGGCTTGTAACCAGGAGGTCCCCGGGTTCAAATCCCAGCTGCTCACTGACTCATTGTGTGACCCTAAGCACATCACTTAACCTCCTTGTGCTCTGTCTTTGGGGTTTGACGTTGTTGTAAGTGGCTCTGCAGCTGATGCATAGTTGCCTTGGATAATGGCATCTTCTAAATAAACAAATAATAAAGGGAAGTTAAGTTAAAAATGCTTGCATATCTCATCTTTCCTGTATATTTTATTTACAAAAGCAATGTGACGTCAGTGATGTTTTGCATGTTTCTAAACCCTGGGGGTGAGATGAGCCAATGAGTCATAAGCTTGAAGAATTACAGTATGTCATCTTGGTGTCTTGCCCCAGTAATAATGTGGGTAGAAATACCAGAATATTGCTGCAAGCGGTGTTATTGGCAACTTTGTAGAATTCTCATCTTTGCCGTCTCCCTGGAATTCCAGCAAGAGATAACTGGTATTCAGGCCATGGCAACGATTGGAATTTGACAGTGTTACGAAAAAGGAATTGTCTGCTTTTGTAATATAAATCATGTGTAATAAGTTATAGATTTGCCATAATTCCAGTGCTTCTTATCCAATGTACAAATGTCACCCAGCACAAAGAGCACAATAAAACTATGTAATAATAATAATAATAATAGTGCTTTTTATTTGTAATATCAATTCCTGGGTCCACACTTTCTGTAAGGGTGTCTCGTATTGTATGAGATGTAATTTTGCACAGTTTGTTCAGGTTCACAGTTATCTCAGTAAGATGACATCTCTTATGCAACAAGAGACATCCTACCTATCAATCAGTGAATCAGTGTTTATTTTATATAGCGCTTCTCATAGTGGACCATCATCACAAAGCGCTTTACAGGATGCAGTACCACCAAAATCCATCATACACACAATTTATATATTGCAGGAAGGTACAGACATTTCCAGTGGGCTGGTTCTGTAACAGGGGCTCTGTGGCTGGTTCCTCTTATTATATTTGATCACCAGGGAATCTGTGAAAAATGCATACCTTACATTATAAATGCTTTCTTGTTCACTGAGTGTATTTTTCCAACACATTCACTTTTATCCCATTGTAATTTATGCTTTTCATTGAAATCCACCATTAAGCAATTAATTTGCACATTTTGCAATAGTCTCTCAGTGAGCCTGATATAGACTTTGTTTCTCTTTTGTTTACCTGTCTTAGAAGCATTAAAAACAGTGGTTTCTATTCAACTGATCTAGAGTGATGGATTTACATTATGCAACTATTTAAATAATTAAAAGAAGAAGGGGGCTTTGACTGACTGTGTGTGTAAGTCTTTTGTGTATATTTTTGTCCTTAAAACTAAATAAAATGACATATTTTGGTTCTAATTTAATTTTCAAACAGTGATGTCCCCAGCACAAAGTTTTGTTTAAATGTTTAAGAGAACTCTGCCGATTAGATTTTATTGTGTCTTGTCTTGATTTAGTTTTATCAGTTTTTTATGATCAATATGTAGCATTGCTTTTCAGCTGGATTGCCTTGCTGGGAACGTTTTGTTGTGACTATTGATTTATTTCTTTATAAATCAATATATATATATTTTTTCCCCAGTAGTTTCCTTGCTTTGACAGAAAAGGGTTTTAGCTCAGCCGATTTTACAGCTAGACTTTTGCAAAAAATACATAAATTAACCATAGCTATTAAATACTCATAGTGTGCGAAATTTAGAAATACTAAAATAAACATAATATATTCAATGGCAAAAAGTTTTCAATGGAAGTCCTTCTCAATGTCTTCATAAACTCCACGCACTTGAAATGGCTCTAAAAAGCCCACTGATCTGAACAGCTATATTAGCAATTCCTTTTACTTTAGCCTCACCCACAAAACTCACCTTCCCCTTGTTGTGTCTCTGCAGCGTGTGACCTGATGACCCAGGGCATCCTGGCACTGGTGACGTCCACAGGCTGTGCATCGGCGAGCGCACTCCAGTCCCTGACGGACGCCATGCACATTCCACACCTGTACGTCCAGAGGAACAACGTGGGGACCCCTCGCACTGCCTGCCAACTCAACCCCAGCCCTGACGGGGAGAGGTACACGCTAGCGGCCCGGCCCCCAGTGCGGCTCAACGACGTCATGCTGAAACTGGTCACTGAGCTCCGCTGGCAGAAATTCATTGTATTCTACGACAGCGAGTATGGTGAGTATTGGAGTTAGCCTTGTGGCATCATAACCTTCTGCTGGTTAGGGCAACTCCCAAGACGCAAGTCTGCAATTCCATATTCTGGCAGTAGCGATGTGCAAAATGCTTAGTGTATTAGTGCTGTCATATGTCATTGAAAATATGGGGGGTTTATTTTTCACTTGAACAGTTGTAGCAACACATAGGAACATGTAGCACAATAAAATAAAAAGGCCCTCATATACTCTTTAAGGTCCCCTTGAAAGATCATAACCGTTGAGAAGTTAAAGAAAAACTGACCCTTGCCTTATTGCTGGGAGCAAAAGAAAGAGAAATAAGGAGAGAGGAAGGAGGAAAGAATCGTGTGATCTGATGAGTCTCTGACTATCCATGTTTTGCTTTATCTATTTTTTAAATGTGATAAATGCAAACATTTTGGTCTTAATGGCTTTTAATTGCACTTCTATGGATCAAATGGTTTTTATTTGGTTTCAATTAACATAAATTGCGTTTTAATTGAAGTTAAAATTAGGCAGTTTTGTTTTAATATTGATATTAAATTACTTCAAAGGCAATTAGGTTTGAGAACCTTTCTTAGGCACTGTGTTTAAAGTGGAAATGAGCTTTTGTCCCTGTCATTTTAAAACACTTAAAATTTTTGTATCTCCATATAACTGCCTGTAATCAATACTCACACTTAAACTGTAATGTGAGCCCTTTGATTAGGGAACAGTTGAGAATAGTCAAGTATTCCAGCTGATTAATCTAGACCGACAGTTAGTTGAAACTTTTGTTTACTTCATTTTTTTAAGTTTCATTTTTACCAAAGATTTTATGTTGGGAGAATTATTCAAGTTTTTTTTTTTTTTTTTTTTTTACATATAATTTAAATCATTTTTTTTATTATTATTCTTAAAGTGGGTGCAGACTGTGGAGGAATACTCATGTGATAATTCTAGTTGAAAGTCAGTAACAGAGGCTACCAAGCTACTGAACCCTGGAGGTGAGGTCCAGCCTAGACAGCCAGTGCCTGCACTTCATGCAGTGCCTTTAATGGGGGGAGCACCCTGTGCTATTTATTTAAAAAACTTTTACACCAAAGGGTCTTGATAGTTGCCAAACCCATAGCCTCTATAAATAGGATGATTTGTGACTTATATAAATAAGCCCCCAGTGGCTGTAATTAAATGGCTAAAGCCATGTCATATGTCAATGCAATGCCTCTATGCAAAAATCCTATTGCTACAGGTACATTTATTTAATATGTTAGCATTGGGATTTTACATGTCCTTGCATTTACAGAACATTTAGTAATAGTTGTTACTAGGGTAATACTACTAGTATTACTAGTATTTGTGAGTCCAGGTAAATGTTGTTTCACACCAGTTCAGGCCTAGCTACTATCTAGGGCATTTAGTGTAAAGCACCTACAAAAAACACAAACCATCCATAAGAATATATGCTGTTTACTACAAAGAGAAAAGAATACGGAACAAGGAAAAGGTACATATATTTAAATTAGCGTATTTGTTGTGCCTTTATTGAAAGCAGATGGAGAACTGTTTGCTCATGTGCAGGCACCAATTCCGCCTGTGGTGAAAATGGCAGCTGAATGATGATGATAAAGCATCTTTGTCTGACTACAGGTCTTTTGTTTTTTTTTTCTCTGTTATGGCAGAGTTTAAGTAGCATTGCCTGATGTGAGTCAATGCCAGCCCTCAATGGAGAGCAGCATGAATAACACTCAGGAAGCACAAAGCACTTAAAACAGGAGTAAGTTCAGGTCAGGACCTATGCCAAGTGAAGTGTACAGGGACTGGTGTTGGTCCCCTATGTTGCATGCTGGTCACAAAACTTAACATCACTTTGTCCTAGATGTTTGTTTCCTATTTTACAAACAAACACCGTGAACACAGAGATTTGGTCCCTGCTTGTTAGATGGAACCACAGCCAATTTTCACAGTCAGACCCATGGAGTTTCAGATCAAGGTCACACATTGCAGCCAGTTGTTGGCATACCATGTGTGACTTTGAAACAGTGGTTTACCGAATGTCTGAGAGAAACAGTTATTGTTTATTTTTATCTCACCAGACTCCTCTCTTGTTATTGCTAAAGTACGTTGCATATTATTGGGATATGTTTGTGTTTGTTAATCTAAATATGTATCTAAATGTATAACAATATAAAACTTCTTTATAGTAATATTACACCTACCAAAGACACTTACTAAAATATCAAATCAGACTTAATAGAAGCTGATCTACTGAGAATCAATTGGTGGGCTGATGAGCTGGTTTTTACAATATATGTAAGTTTACAGAAATTATTAAACATTTTTAGCAGGATGTGTAGCAGATAGGTAATGTGGCAATTTTTATACTTTATTTATTTTATTTTTTTTAACATAATGCTCTGCTCCCAGCCGATGTAAGAAATGTCACATACTACATGGAATTTTTTTTACAGATGTATGTCTTCAGTCCTCTAGGAGCAGAGTATTGCAGGGGGGCATGTTACACTGTACTTAGAGAAAAGGTATGTTTGAGGCCACAGTGCTTTAAACCTCCCCAGGATGTTATGACTGAAACAGAAAATAATATTCAAAGCGAATATCAAATAATAAGAAGAATACATTCGATAACTGACATTTCACAGGCACATTGTCGTTGTAATTGGATTACATATTGCTATGCAATAGGAGTCTTATTTCCTTCACTGCACTAAACACAGCCAGGTTAGTCCAACTCTATTAATGATTAATCGTTACCACTAACTTGGTTTGAATTATGCTTGAAAATTATAAATCTAGTACTATGTAATGTATAATGCATTGTCCCTCACTATCTCGTAAAGCGCTTTGTGGTGGTGGTCCACTATGAAAGGCGCTATATAAAATAAATATTGGTTGATTGATTGATATATTGTACTATGCATATTTGACAGATGGAGAAATGCCATGGTGTCTGACATAACCAGCGTATAGTGTAGCCCGTACAGCCCTTCAGAATGCAAGACACTTCAAAGCACTTTGAATAATGAGTGAGCTCTGTCCAGTATTGTGTAACATTCAAATAAAAGGGAATCAAAACTAAACATTTTATGGAATGGTACAGTACATTAATGCACTAGAAATGTGTTTCATTGGGCAAATATCAAGGGAAACCAAAGCCTTTCTCTGAACTCTGAAGATGCAATGAATTACAAACAAAAAGAAAATACAGTACATTCTGTCTGCTGAAAAGAATACCTTTTTGAAGTTCAAGCAATGATTGTGTCTTAAAGCTATAGCAATACTTATAAACACTATACAGCAAAACAGCAAAGACAAATACTGGGGACTGAGATTTATGTTCTTTCATATTTTTGTATTCAATAAACTGCTATTACTTGAACCTTCCCTGTGTCTAGTGTGGGATGTTCATAGTAAGTCTTTAATCTCTCTGAACTTAAGTAATATTTCAGATTGGAAACTAATCAATTTTTCTTGCAATGCCGATGCTTACTCTTTTTATCATAAGTCAAGTTTCAACAGTCTTTTTGTTTCTTTTGTGCTGCGTGTGCTGTTTCTAAAAATAGGGAAACAAGTCAGGGAATGTTGTCTCAGTGTGCTCTTTCTGTGCTGCCACTGTTTCACACTGCTCAGCTGAGTGCCCTCTTGTGTGTCCGCGGTCGCTTTGAGTGACTCGGAAGTCAGAAGTCCCCCGTCCCTGGAGACGAGAAGAGGAGTGAATGGGCTCCCTCCCCCTCTCCTTGCGCAGTTGACAGTTGCAGATTCCCTGTAAGTTAATTGCTCCTGGCTTGTCTGGGCTGGGTTCAGCCGAGCTGTCAGCGAGAAGCAGTCCTCTTTCCAGATAAGCAGTCAGCTCCTGTCTTGAGTTAAAAAAAACCAAAAAAAAACCTTCCAATGTTTTTAGCAACCCCAGACCGAATCTGTGCTAATGCATATCATAGTGAATTTGATGTGACTGACTGTTACAAGTAAACAAAAATAAACAGCTCACTCACAGATTACAGATTTAGGAGTCTGATATGTACAGTGCAAACCAGAGTCTGCTGTGGGGAAAAAATAAAAATAAAACTATAGAGCAATGAAACCTAGCAAGAAACACAAGGGGGCACCAAAAGGTAGATGGGGTGGGGTTCACATACTAAGGCTAAAAGTTCTGCTATTTTCCAAGTTTTAATATGGTATAGTTTTGGGTCAGTCGTTAATGTAAGACTACATACATTGCTTATTAGTTTGTGTTCTATAATGTCCACGTTTTGATGGTCCTGTGAGTTCTTGTGGTTTGCCGGTTTGAGGAGAGGATATGTGGCGTACTGTATTGTGACTTTAGTTTAATGTTACATTTATTTCAGATTTGACCAATCCCAGACAAAGACAATTGCTTTCACACACTGTGCTGATCTGTCTCTGCAGAAGGCTTGGTTAATCTGCAGTGTCCGGTGCGGTGAGTGGCATGAAAACAGTGCGACAGTAAAGAGAAACACTGCAGTCAGGAATGCCTCACAGAGCAGCAGGTCAGAGCTGCTGATACATTCTCAGGTATAGCATGGCGCCTGGGGACCCACCGATTTGCGGGTTACATTGAGGTGCGTTCTCGCAAGGTATTTTTAATAGGATTGTTATGCTTTGGGGAACCTGGGGTATTGAAGCCTCATCTCTGCTGCAGTGCAGCGACATTACCGAGTCTTATAATGAGCACGGAGGAGTGTATTGCCTGAGTAACTCAATGACATCTTGTAAAAGCAAAGGTATTAAGCTGGTATGAGGCATTCTATTGGCATGAGTCCTTACGGGTATGGAAGGTGTGACTATTTTGCTGATTGGGAGACTTGTAAGTAAAGCTCCTGCAGCTCCCAGGCATTATTTTGACATCTGCACTGGTAAAGCCTCCTCTTAAACACATTAATTAAACACAGACCTTCTAATGCCTGAAGTAATACAGCACTCTCTAGATAAATGGGGATACTTTCAAAGCTATGTAAAGTTAGGTTACTTACAGTAACCCTGGTTCCTTGAAAGTGAAGACGATCACCAACATACTTATAGGATATGCCTCCCTTAGGTAGGTATTCGCTGAGCATTTTATGTCAGAACTGCCGATAAGCTCCTTCCTGGGGTGACCTCCTCAGTCCTGCCTACCAAGGGATTAAACAGTCAACCTGCGGAAGCCATTTTCTGTTTTGCATCAAGCCCGTGAGTGCGACCGATGCGACCTCGCTGGTTGGTGGTCATCTTCTCTTTCAGAGAACCAGGGTTACGGTAAGTAACCTTATGTTCCCTTTAAATTCGAAGACGACCACCAACATACTTCTGGGAAAGTATACCAGAGCAGTCGCAATGGAGAAGGAACGGCAGCAGATCAGGGAAGCATTAGAACCACATAACCCATGGTTAACGGTGCGAGCTTGCAACCTCAAGGATCCTCGTCCCTAATGAATGCAAGGAAGGATCTATCACATTATGGTGATAGAACCTTGAGAAAGTATATAGCGGAGCCCAACTAGCCGCAGTACAAATATCGGACAACGAGGCCCCTCTGAAGAGGGCCCAAGATGTAGTCAACCCTCTGGTAGAGTGCGTGACTACCCGCCCAGGTGGGGGCAAGCCGGCATTGTCATACATAGTTGAGACTATGTCCACAATCCAGTGCAAAAGCCGCTGCTTCGAGAGGGCCTGTTCTAGGGTCCGTAACCCATGATAGACAAAGAGCTGGTCAGAATGACGCAGAGCTCTTGTCCTATCCACCTAACACATCACTGCCCTCACCGGACAGTGGAAGTTCAATCTCCTGTCCTCCTCTGAAGAAAACGGAGGTGGATGGATAGACTCCAGTTCCACCGACTGGTTCATATGGAAGGCTGTGATCACCTTAGGGAGGAAAGCAGGGTTTGTACACAGTGACACCCTGCTGCCATCATCCCAAATACGCATTTCTGAGCTGTGCACAGACAGCACCTGTAGTTCACTGACCCACTTTGCAGAGGTGAAAGCCAAGAGGAATGCTGTCTTCTTAGACAGATACTTCAACTGTATGGAGTGTATGGGCTCAAATGGGGCCTTCGTGAGAGCAACCAGTTCAATATCAAGGCTCCATTTGGGGAGAACGGCCCTCCTTGGAGGGCGTAATCGCAGAGCACCCTTGAGAAAACGGGTTGCCAAGAAATGTTGACCCGGAGATACAGAATCAATGGGTGCATGGCACACAGAAATGGCCGCCAAACAATGGTGGAATCAACTGGGGGAAAGCCTGCCCGGCCCAGCTTCTCTGCACCTTCCAAGGAAGCAAGCTGTGTCGCTTGCTTCAGTACGTTTGGCGCCGAGGTCAGTCGATCCCAAGAGGAGCACACCTCCTCCATGAAATTGGGGAATGCTGAGAAGGGCTGTTGCCGGGGAGCTATGGCCTGCATCGGGAACATGGACTGGCGTGGTTCAGCCATTGTCGTCTAAGGGACCAGCAAAAAGTTTGCAGCATGTCCCATCAGAGCAGGGGAACCCGGTTCTGAGAAGGTCTCACCCCGAGGGCCAACGTCGCATGCTGGACACCCAAGCACCGTGCACACAAAATATGCCTATCCTCCTGGGCCGTGTTAGCCCTGCAGAATATGCAAGCATGGAACCACAACATGCTTGCTGTTACTCTTTAATACCGCCTGGTATTTAGGCCTCAGGCGCCACACAACATGCCTGAACGGAGTGCAAGGCACAGGAGCACTTAAGCACCACATGCAGCAGGCTATGCATGCACCAAGGCACTAAGTAAAGCGTGCACAAATCAAACACCAAGCACCATGCGCACCGTTTGCACAGAGCACTGTGAGCGCTATGTGCACAGAGTTTACAGAGTGCACCGAGCACAGAGTACCGCGTGCACCGAGCACTGAGTACCACGTGCACCGAGCGCTTTGTACAATGACTGTACCAAGTACCGCGGGCATAATGTGTGGCGAGGTAAAAAACACTGTGTGCATCAAACACCGTGTGCACCGAGTGCAACGTGCGCAGCACCCGGGGGCAGCTAATGCAGCAGTGCCTACCCTAACCGCATGTAGTCACAGACCTGGTGCAGGAATTACATGGCTGACTGGTTGTTGTTATGTCATCTATTTATTTATTTATTTATTTATTTATTTCTTTTTAAACTGCACTGTAGCTAAAATTCACAGCACAACACAGGCAAAGTGGGGTTGTGCAACACGGTCAACACACAAGTTGACACACAACAACAACAATATAAAGTAATATTTGTTTATTTATATTTCACCCAACTGCACACACGGCAACTGACGGTATCACTCAATGGCAGGGGTACAGCAAAGCCTAGCCCTGGAGTGTAGGCTGAAAAGACAACACACACGCACTCCTTTAAATCAACACTGCACAGGCAGTCACTCACATACAACAGACAGTGTGTACAGACAGCCTGCAATGCAAGCGAGGCAGGCTGTGAGGAAAGGAGCAGAAAGAAGCTAGAGTTAGAGCTGCTGATTCCACAAAAGTTGCAAGCCAACTTTTAGCACAAATGCAGGGGAACTGCAGTCGACTCGCAAAGGCTCTTTGAAAAACACACTCAGTTTAATAACACAGAAGTCTTACCTTACCGTAGGTGAGAGGAAAAGGAGAAAATGGCTTTCGTGGGTTGACTGTTTAATCCCTCGGTAGGCGGGACCGAGGACGTTATCCCAGGAAGGGGCCTATCAGCAGCTCTGATATAAAATGCTCAGTGAATACCTACCTAAGGCAGGCATATCCCATAAGTATGTTGGTAGTCATAAACCTATACTGGTTTGAATATAAAATGTATTTAAGTTCAGATAGTTAGACTACATCAAGTTTGATGGTTGCTTCTGCATCAATTTACAAAGGATACATTCAGACGTTAATTATTCCAGGAGAATTGACTTACAAAAAAAAAAGAAATGAATGAACAACTTTAAAGTCATTACATCTTTGTGAATAGGGCCCCCATGTTTCAGAAATAGGTTGAACCAAAAATAATATTTCTTGTTGTATGTAGCACACACTTTGGATAACTGGGCTGACCTATCATGTAGTACAGTTGCTATGGTACCTGATTGTATTAAACACAATCTAAGCAACTTTTTCTGGCCAAATCAAATATTCAAAGCTTTTACTGTCTTACTTGTTTATTTACATTAGCCAAGTTAGTACATCTTTATATTTACTCCACAACTCTCAAACACACCATAATTAATTGCAATGTACTCCCTTCTGGCAAACTTACATCTGAATTCTCTTGAGGGCAACAGCATCTCTACCAATCAAAAGGAAACAGCAAAGGCAAATTGTGTAAATTAGTTTAAAACTGGGCACGCTCAGACACTGTAATTCCACAGAGCCCAGTTAATTAGAAAAATGAATTTTCACAGATTGAAATAGCGTTGCATAATAATTGCCTTTTATCAGAAGTCCAACATTTAGCCAGTCAGGTGTCAGTACTGTGACGAAGGAGACGAAGCAATTCTGCCCCTGCATTGTGATGTCAGTTTATTCTGCACTAAACTCACTTTACATCATGATTGACATGCAGGCATAATTCGTGATATAAAGCAGGCCATGATATAAACACCAAACCTCATGTTTGCCTACAACAGCACATTACGAATGCGAGACAAAAAGAAAGAAACTTAACGGTGGATTAAAGAGCAGCGTTTCAATTATGTACATTTAGTCGTTCTTTACATGTAAACAATGCGTATAGTTTACTACGGGACAAATACTTTTTGTGTCATTAACTGGAATGAACCAGTTTCTGTCATCTAAAAAAGGCATAAATTATCGGTTGATGAGAGCTATCAATTAGGCATTGCACTTTGTATTTTATGGAGGTGGGGGGGGGATAAGACAAATTTGGTGACGTTGGTGTTTTGTAACTGAACTGTATCCCGTTAAGACTGCCCACGCAGCATTTGACAGGCTGCACAAAATGTCAGTTTATCAGCCGAGATGAGGCTTGGTTGTTAGTTGTTGTTAGATAATAAACAGGGCATGATGTTAAGCGAGGTGATATAAAACAGGTTAATCTGTGTGTGTGTGTGTATATATATATATATATATATATATATATATATATATATATATATATAGAGAGAGAGAGAGAGAGAGAGAGAGAGAGAGAGAGAGAGAGAGAGAGAGAGAGAGAGAGAGAGAGAGATAGTATGTATCTTAAAATATATTACAAATAACATTTGTACGTGGACCATTTATGTATCACAATTCAATAAAACATGTAAACACTATTGCTAATATCAGAGGATCAGACAGATTCAGTTCAGACAGATTACAACAGAACAGATGTGAAAAGATACAGTCCTTTGAAAATAACTTGCAGTACTATTACTCATTCCTTCAAGTGTCTAGCTGGGTGCATAATGAGTTTCTAGATTTGTTTCATTCCCTTTGGTGCAAAGATCATAAAGTAGGTAAGGACTCTTCATGGAGTATTTTTCAGTGTCTTGCCTGTAATTATGTTTTTCTATAACCACATTAGTCCTCTTCACAGACTGTACAGTTGAATGCCAAATCAGCCCATCTGTAGTTCAACCACATCTGCAAAGAGAGGAAGTAGATTAGCTTTCTTTCATTTTTGTTAGATTCAGTTAAACTACAGTAGACCCTTCAGATTTTGGAGTGTTCATAATGCCCCATACTCTCTGTAAAATAGTGTGTCTTTTACTGTGTTGCTGTCCTCAGTGTTGTAATGGGGAAATACTTCCAAGATGCTTAGGCTTATTGTGATTCAGCTAAAGGCTATAATTAGAATTTTGGATTGGTCTTTGGGCCTTAATTAAAAAGCCTTAACATACCAGTAAATACAATACCTCATCTCACTTTCATCATCTTGTCACTCTGTGTCAGAGTTAATAAACCATGTGATATAGGTTTAAACAGTGCCCCCCCTCATATATATATATATATATATATTTTCCCATTACATCAAGTTCCTTGTGGCTTTTTCTGTGCAGTAAGCCCAAGCTTGTGTAGATAAACCCCAAGTGGCTTTTTGCCAGCCCTGCACATGCATTCTGCAGATAGCCACAATCTGCTAGCATGGTTACCTGTCGTGTACGACCAGCAGAGCACCATCAAGTAATATTATTGCAATCCCAATAGCAAGGGAGGAGAGCAGTTCTGAGACTGATCACAACCAGTGTGGGGTCTTCTGGATTGTGGCAAACTAAAGCTAGTGTGACAATGTTCTCAGGACTGGAGATTTAGGGCTTTGAAATGAAAAACAAACTTCAGGAAGCACAGGTCTATGAATGTCTACGAGTGGAACAAATGGACTCAATGGTGAAACAGCAACTTAACAATTGATAGGTATTACTTCCTTGACTAACCAACTATACAGTACAACACCATGGACCGGTCAGTATGGGATCAAAATGAATGAAGCCAGAGCAGATTTTCAATCGTTTTCCCTTCGAGGTCTGATTTCTCAAGGCGCTTCAGGGATAAATCAGAATTAACTGCTGACAGTAGTATTTGAGCTTTCCTCAAATTTGTGTTCCATTCTCAGCCTTCCTGTGTTAAGGGATAAGTATAGTAATGATAAGTTATGATGATTGAAAGCTGTCAGCAAACTTTACAGCATCCAGTGGATTTTTTATTATAGAACTTTCCTTATGTGAGACATTGTTCTGTCTTTGGCTTTGGCTTTTCCTTTATCTGCCTCTCGCTTTGTTCTCCCTCTGCACATTAGTACCAGGGATAGAGTCCTTCCCTCCTCCCCCTTTTCTCTCTCCCCTCTCTTCCACCCATCCTCTTTTTCCCCTAGAATCCCTTTCTTTTTATCTCTCCCCTCTAACTTTTACATCTCACCTTAACTTTCTCCCTCTCTCCCCTCTCACTTTCTCATCCTCCCTTGCTCCCTCTCCCGCTCTCCAGCTCTTCCCCTCTCCCCCATCCTTCCTCCAACTCCCTCCTAACACTATCTAGACGCAAATTCTATTCCACAAAAGCATTCCATCCACTCAGCTGCCTATTTCCCCTTCTCTCTTTTTGGTTATCTGTTGTGTGTTTTAGCAGATGTCGACTCAAGGGCAAGACAGTTCTTGGCAGGGGAAGTGGGGTACTTCATATTTGGCACAATGTGGTTTCTTAATTCTACCTTCTTGCTCTGAATGGGCACCTCAACCCACTAGGGACCTACATTGATGCCATCCAACTGGTGGCTGGCTTCTATAGAGGAAGAAAGGCCCTTCCGCTGCATCAAATCAAACGATTGTTACTGTCTCCAAGTGCAGCTTGAACAGCATGCATATCACCTCATATACCTCTCATTAGAATAACCTTTTTCCTTTGTACTTTGCTCTGTAGATTTGAAATTCTCCAAACTTTATTTTCAATTTGACTCGGTTAAACCCTCAACACTGTAAGGACTGTATTTTCTGTGCTTGTTCCCAGGTTAAAAGTCCTATAACCCACAAATGCAGATGAGCCCGGTTAAACATTACTACAGTAAAAAGTTAGAATCAATTTCAAATATATGATTGACTGAGAATTGATAATTCATAGGGCTCTGATGTTTGCAGTTTTATGTGGCCTATTATGTATTAACTATCAATTAACTTCAAAATAAATAATGTATATTAACATATTTGTTACATGGTTGTTAATTTGTTAAAAGATGGCCATTAAATAGTGTGACCATGTGTAGGACCCCTTACTGGGATTGACAATATCTTGACTTGAGTTATTCAGTTGCATATCAGCAACAATACTAAAGTAAAATCAAATTGTAATAATGTGTACTTGTGAATATGCATGCTTGTTGCTGTCTTCCTTGTGTCATCTTCCTTAAGTGGAAATGGCTAACAGCATAATGCCAAAATAATTGCATTCCTTATATAGGTCTCAAATGTGCAGTTCTGAAGGAAACACAAACAGTGAACATGTATATTTATTTTAAAATATTTCTCTGAATTGTCCCCATTGTCTTCATCACCTTCCAGAATTGACTATACAGCCAATGACATGCTTTGACCCAGAAGTGAAACAATAACAGACTTCCTGAAAGTACAGCAAGCAAAAAACTTTTTCTAACCTTCTGTCGTATCCGATTTCAAGTTTTAAATTAATGTTTGCAATGATACATGTTTGTCTTCAAAACTTCACACTTGAGAATCAAATATAACTGTTATCAAATTATTTTGTAAACTGCAATCGCTTTAACACAGAGAGAGAATTTGTATTACTGTAGTATTATTTATTTTATTCATCTGCCCTTGAGTTGGCTCAGTCAGTGTCTCACTGTAATAAAATTAAAAAAATCCCTAACTTAAAGATTTTCTTGATGTGTTATTGAAAGGATTGTAAAATCAGGTACATCAACACTAACATATAAAAGTGTGTCCTACTTTAGATCATGTTGGGGAACATATTGTTGGGAATGAATAAGCTAAATCGATCGGCTGCTGTAATACAGGTCATGTGAACATTATATGGACAGCAGTTCAAAGGACACTGATTCTTATTTTTATACACATAGTTTATCAAAATAACTTATTTACTGAATTATCGGTCATAGTTTTTGATTCAGTACTTCTTTAAGAACAATTTTAAGGACAGCAGCGTTGTTTAATTGAGTTCCCAGCTCTGTCATGAAAGCCACACTATAAGCCAACATTATAATAATAATTATCATTATATGTATGTAGCCTGAAACAGCTTGCCTACCCATGCAGAAAGAGTTGACTGTGCTGCCCCACACTCACAGCTCTGACCCTTTCTTGCGCAGCTGTCTTAATTACTACCTACTGCCCCCTAACTACAGTTCTGTTCCAGTTATCACAGGCTGCCTAACAAGCTGAACTGAACATGCGAAAGGCAAGGCACAGTGAATGCTCCACTAATAGCATTTTTTGTAATTTGTCAGAATATTACTATAACAGAATACATTCTTGGAAAATGAGTAGGCTTTTGCACAAGAGCAGTGCAAACAGCCTAGGCAGTATCAAGCCACGTATTATCACTAGTTAAACATTTCACAATTTTGACACTTGGACAATTGGATTATTATAATTCTCTCTTAACTGACTTTAAAGACTTCCGAAAGCTACAGCTGAGTCTGCCACACAAAAACATGCCCTGACTAAGTGCTATTTAATGGCAATGCAGTGGTATGGTTTCTCTAAGGATATATAAATTCTCCTTTCTTTCTGCAGTGTTTGTCTTGCCAATAATTTACCTGCTGATTCATTGAAGTTTCCTTGATTAAAGCAGACTGCATAATAATTCAGTTTTAGTTCAAGTTCAGAACTAGGCAGACACATGGCAAATTACATTTAATATAGAAGTGTAAGGTACTGCATGCAGGCAATAAGAATGTGCATTGTAAATACCATATGGGAGATACTGAAATTGAAGAAAGAATTTATGGAAAAGATCTAGGCGTTTATGTTGACTCAGAAATGTTTTCATCTAGACAATGTGGGGAAGCTATAAAAAAAAGGCCAACAAGATGCTTGGATATATAGTGAAAAGTGTTGAATTTAAATCAAGGCATTTATTGTTAACACTTGACAATACATTAGTAAGACCTCATCTAGAATATTGTGTTCAGTTCTGGTCACCTTGCTACAAAAAAGATATTGCTGTTCTAGAAAGAGTGCAAAGAAGAGCAACCAGAATTATTACTGGTTTAAAAGGCATGCCATATGCAGACAGGCTAAAAGAATTTAAGCTAGTCAGTCTTGAACAAAAAAGACTACATGGCGACCTGATTGAAGCATTCAGAATTCTAAAAGTTATTGACAATGACTGCCCAGGGAACCTTTTCAACCTGATAAAAGAAACAAGGACTAGGGGGGGCACAAATAGAGATTAGATGAAGGGGCATTCAGAACAGAAAATAATGCCCTTTTTTACATAGAGAATTGTGGGAGTCTGGAACCAACTGCCCAATAATGTTTTTGAAGCTGACCCCTTCAAGAAGCTGCTTGATGAGATTCTGGGATCAATAAGCTACTAACAACCAAACGAGCAAGATGGCCTTCTCTTGTTTGTAACCTTTCTTATGTTCTTAAGTACTGCACAACACAGTGGCTGACCTTCAATGGTCTGTGTTTAAAATGAATTTTTCTCTTGTTTCTGTGCAGCTAGTGACTCATCAGGCATTAATTGCATTCTTTCCCATAGCCAGGTACTCTCATTTTGAAACTCCTGCTCCCAGACATTCACTTTATCAACAATCTCCACTAATCTGAGTCTACATTAAAAACTTACCTATAGGACACTGCTTATTTATCCTAGCTTCTACATTGCCTCGCAGGTGGGTATCATCCCACATTCAAGAATGTCTTTTATATTCCACATGGGAGACTTGTCTGTTGCTATTTAAAGCTCTCTGAGAGGGTTAATTATTCTCCATTCTAAAAATAATACACTGTCTTGCACTGTATGAGTTTAATTGAATGAGGGATGGCGTTGGTTTATATTATAATTGAAATATGCATTGAAAATCATGCTGGTTAATTATGCTGCTTTGACAGCAATGGAGACTGAAAAAATCAGTGGAATCCAGTGGTTAGAATGGTACTGCTCTGCCTTGTCAAAACTATTGGCCTTTCATTATCTCAAAATCACAAGGAATTGCATAGAAATGTTGCGGAAGCCGTCTTTTATTTCTTTATCAATGCAGTTTGGTGCTCTGAGATTTCCATTTTTCATTTAGGGCAACACGAACGCCATGTTATCCAAAACACTTTTAAGTGTTGTACTATTTATTCTAAATTTGAAAAAGGGTGGATAGCATTCACTAAGATATTGTAGTTTCTTTATTTCTTTATTTTCTTAATGTATTTAGGAAATAAGAAAGTTCCACCATTTCATTACTGTGGGCAGTATTTTCAGTTATTTTAGAGGGGCTTTTCAAAGCATTTGTTAAATACTCCTTTAGAAAACACTTAGGAGCCCTGTAAATGTATTGTTTATTTATTTTTAGAACGGGGTCTCCCCCTCCGCCCCAGTGTTATTTTATATTTGTTTATTATGATTTATTTATTGTATATGACGGCATAGCCGAGTTTGTTTTGTTTTTATTTAGATGTGTTCTGGCAGAGGCGAGATTGGCAGCCCGCCCTCTGCCAGGAATGATTAAAAACCTTGTGCAGAAGGTGGCCATCTCTCGAATTAAGTGATTAATTTGTTGCTAATTGGGAGATGGTCACCTGTATAAAAACACTCTCTGGATGTTCGAGAGGTGGAACAAGATCAAGAGAGGAGAGAGAAACTTGAAAGTAAGAACTAAGGATCAGTGAAGGCAGTTGCTCAGCCTGACTTTAGCGTTTATTTTGTGTTAGTGATTATTTTTGTTTAAGCCTTTGCTTTTGCTCTGTGAGCAGTGTTTTTTGGTTTGAACCTTTTATTTATTTTTGTATTTGAATAAATGGCGCACAGCATGTCTTTTGCCCTGCAGTACCTTACCTTGTGTGTTGTTCTTCCTGCATTCCGGCCTGCATTCATTTCCTGTCACAATTCCCTAAAATGTTGCACTCATGCTTTGTGAATAGAGCTTCATGTTTAAAAAGATGAATCATAACAAAGGAGGAAAAAGAAAAGTGAGCACTGCCCCTTTAAAGCCACCCTCCATCATTTTAATGACCTAATCTAAATGCTGTGCTGTTAATAAAAGTATATGGGCCATACAATAGCTGAAACACGTGCCTTTTGATGGCAATGTGTCTTTTAATGGAAAACTCTCTCTGCTCCAATCTGCTGACTGGATATGTGTATTTAAAGAGCTGAAGGTTAGGTTGAATATTCTTTCTTATACTAGGCATTATACAAAACCTCTTGAAGCTTAGGTGACCCAGTATTTAAAACAACATTCATAATTTTAAACTAAAACTTGTATGGTTCTAGGATATCTCAGTTACCTTAAAAAAAGTGTTCTGGTTGTTGTTGTTTCGAATCACGTTGTATATATTTTTTCTTTTCTGGTTCAGTCATTAAAACTCAAACTCAAAACCATTAACATGTCCTCCTGCAACACACTTCCCCCAGTATATTTAACAAATACACCAGTAAGAAATACCACATAACAATATGGCTTAATGTTAGTTTGTAGCCCTACTGGGATTGGCTGTACGTCTCATATTAGTGGATGCTTTCAACCTTGGCTTAGCTAAAAACCTGTTTTTAAAATTTTCTACAGAACTCTACAGAGTTTCCCACCTGTTTCTCCTAATTCCACCTTTTTACCTCTGCCTAGTTGGCCAATTAACTTCCCAGCAGAAAAAAAATGTAATCTGATGTAGTTCCCTTGGGTTCTTCCCTCTTATTTAATCAGCATGCACAAATATGAAGGGTCCTCGTAATCTCTGTATTAGCCATGAAAAGCGAATGCAGTTTATCATCTATTACCCAAACTCAGTTCTGAAAGGTCTTTTGGAGGCTAGCAGTCTGTGACCATTCTGAGCCAGCAGGATATATTTCTGCTTTCAATCTGTACAAGATGGCAACAGCTAGAAAAAGTTCCACATTAGACACGCACAGCTCTCCAGTACAAAAACAAAGGAAGTTTCATTATATACAGATGATAGTGATTCACATCATTTTTTTTCTGTAAAAAAGCTAGCTTGGAGGGAGGGGTGGGGGGGATCCTGGTAAGTTCCGACCACAATTAAGATATTGGGGAAGCAATATTTAGTTTAATTCCGTGAACATATCCTTGACAATTTGTACATTCAATATGAAGTGTTCTGTCTTTCTGAATCTGTCTTTACCTGCCTCTGAGTTGATGCTGATCTTATCTTGCTCTTACCTGGACAATCCTAACAACCTGGTATTGAAAATGCCTCTTTATATATACAGTGGTTTGCAGAAGTATTCACCCCCGACCAACAATGTCACATTTTGTTGAATTACAAATAATGTATGCACAGTTTTTCAAATGAACTTTTTTTTATTCAGAGCTGTAGTGGTTAAACTGAACACTGTTATATGAGGAGGAGGTTAAATGTCAGCAAAACCGCAATGAAAATGTACAAAATGAAATTTACTGGTTGCATAAATGTTCAGCCCCTTAAGTCAGTACTTGGTAGAAGCACCTTTTGCAGCAATTACTGCTATGTGTCTTTTTGGATAGGTCTCTACTAGCTTTGCACAGTAGGATAGTGACATTTTTACCCATTCTTCACTGGAAAACTGCTCCTGTTCTGATAAGTTTGTTGAGGATCATCGATGGACTGCAATTTTCAAGTTTCGCCATAAATTTTTAATTGGATTCAAGTCAGGGCCACTCAAGAACATTAATTATTTTCTTGTTTAACCACTCCAGTGTGGCTTTGGCTTTGTGCCTTGGATTATTGTCCTGCTGAAATGTGAATTTCCTCCCCAGTTTGAGAGTCTTGGCTGACTCAAACAGGTTTTCCTCAAGGATTCGCCTGTACTTTGCACCATCCATTCTCCCCTCTATCCTGACAAGCTTCCCAGTCCCTGCTGAAGAGAAGCATCCCCATAACAAGATGCCGCTACCTTGCTTGACAGTTGGGATGGTGTTGACTGGGTGATGTGCAGTATTGGGCCACTTGGAATTTAGTCCGAAAAGTTATATTTTTGTCTCATCTGACCACAAAACCTTTTTCCACATGTCTGCAGTATCATCTACATGCTTTTTCGCAAGCTACATATGTGCTTTAAGATGAGGCATTTTGAGTAATGGCTTCCTTCTTGCCATCCGTCCACACAGGTCAGCTTTGTGTAGGGACCAGCTTATTGTTGATTTGTGAACACTGACTCCCATCTCAGACACAGAACTTTGCAGATCTCTCAAAGTCATTGTTGGCTTCAGAGTGACATCCCAAACCAGTTTCCTGTTGCTCAGTTTGGGAGGGTGACCTGATGTGTCTGCATCTTCTAATTCTTAATGATGGACTTCACTGTGCTGGGAGGGATAATCAGCGCCTTTTAAATTTTCTTGTACCCTTCACCTGCTCTGTACCTCTGTACCACTTTATCCCTGACTTGTTTCAAAAGCTCCTTGGTCTTCATGGTTGCTTTGTTGGATCACTATGTGAGTTGCAGCTTGAAAGTCTTTATATACCTGAGGGAAATTATCTACAAGTTAAACCACTTTGTGTACACACCATTTCACTAATTTTGTGACCTTTCAAGCAAATCATTTGCACCTGAGCTGATTTAGGGCTGCAGTAGCAAAGGGGTTGAATACTTATGCAACTAAGATTAATCTGTTTTCCTTTGTAAATCTTAGTTAAATTTAATCTTACTTAAATAGTGAGAGAAATGTAAACAAAGAAACACTAAGCACTAAGCCTAACCCTAAATAACTAAACTGATTTTAGCAATGGGTATCTTGTGAAATGTG
Organism: Polyodon spathula; assembly: GCF_017654505.1. NCBI lineage: Eukaryota > Metazoa > Chordata > Actinopteri > Acipenseriformes > Polyodontidae > Polyodon > Polyodon spathula. Next base: position 6,883,526 of record NC_054543.1, read on the forward strand.
AACCTGAATTCTGCCAGTATTTAACAAAAATGTTTTTTAAATCATATTGAATACTTGTAATGATAGTAACTGTGAATCGTCTCAAACATGTTTAGAATTAAATTAATAAATGGAGTGGGTTTGAAGTGAACATCGACTACTGTTGATATCTTCGCCTCATTATATCAAATGCTCACTAGCAACCATCTGTTAGAGATAAAAAAAAAAAAATAGCTTACCACATGCTCTGAAACATGTTCAAGGTCTGTGCAAAACAAGGGATGTAGATGTAACAAGCCAGGCAGCTATGAGACTGTAGTGCGTTCATTGACCATAGATTTGCATTGTCCTTGTATGTACAGTAACGTGTGCTGTAGACGGAATGTATTAACCAGACTGTGTAATAATGTATGTATGCAGCCGTATGTATGAGTCCATGTGACACAATTTAATATGACTTAGTACATATTTTATAAACCTTTATTGCTTACAGGCTCATCTGTTTATTGTTTAAAACCATGATGTTACAGGTTGGAATAGTTGTAAAGAACTGAGGTCTTGCGGTGATGTGTACTGTTTCTCTACAAATAGCCATCCTTCTCTCCAATACCATCTGAGCACCTGCATAGGTGTTTTAGAATTAAGGCTTGAGTTAAGAACCCCACTAAGATTAAGATGTTTTATGAATTCCGTAATATTTAAGTGCTCCACTTAAGAAACCCAGATAAGTAACCAATTTTACCATTTCAGAACTTAAGTTATTTATGAATATAACCTCAGGTCTTTATTCAAATGAGGTCCTAAATTAGCTCATTGAACCTCAGCAGAATGTGCACCACTGCCAGACTACTGTACGTGGTCCATAAGCAGACCACACAATTACCAGCAATGGTAACACAATGGATATGGGTCAAAAGGTTTCCCAGAGTTCCTGTTACAAAAGCACATTGGCACTGGCATGGTACTACTGGTACCATTTGGCCATTGACTAATGCCATTGTAATCATGGTATGCTACTTATTGCTGCATTACAACACTAGGGGTAGCTGTGTGTACAAGAGGAGCAATATAGGTGGAGCGTTCTAGATATGTTAAAATGTTCTACAGCAGTTGTTGCTGCATTATGGAGAATGTTCAGTAAAGAGCTGTTGCTTGAATCTACACTTTTTTTTATATAGTAGCTGTGCACAACCTTCATATGCTAGTGTCATTATCTCTTAGTATATATTCCTTCCATTGTGGTTGTAGTGCTGATTGTTTGTTTTTTTACAAGTAGTAAAACAAAGTTACAGAAAACAGTTCAAGCAGAAAAGCTGCTGCATGCTAGTATGTTTGTAGTCACAGGAGCAGTGAATCATCCAGTTATTCGAAGCACTTGTAATTTCTTTATGTGGCACATCAACAGCTATGGCATCAATACAAGATTTCACTTGAATGAGTCATAAAGCACGTCAGTAAACCTATCACAATGCTGACAACTAATGGGTTAGTTTACATGCAGACATTGACAGGCTAACTCTCTATAAACCTCCCACTGCATTGCTAATTTTAGATGAGGATCAAGAGAAATGAGTGTTGAACAAACTGCTGTAATCTACTAAGAAAACCATACACTGAAATATATATTTTTAAATTTTAGAAATAGGTCAATAAATATAGAAAGCATGTGGTATGTAATAAAAAAAAATTGTGTCGTGTATTTAAAAAATGGTTTCATATATTTTATGGGTTTATTGTGCCTCCATCACCTCCTTCCCTTTCAGAGTAATAGAGGGGCAGTGGAATGAATTTACTCTATACATCATGGAATAGAAAAGTAGTATGCTCCTTATCGAAGCATGGAATTGCTTCTCAGCATTTGTTTTGTCTTAGTGAACCAGCATTGTAACCCAGATGAACATATCACAGCAAATGCAATACACAAGACAAAAACCTTATGCAGTAGACAGGTTCCTTATGAGAAGTGTTGTGTTGACTACCAACATCTGCATCAGCAATGATTTTCAGGTAGAATTACTGTTGGTCATTTTGAGAGCGACATTACAAGAGACCCTTAAAAGGTTGCCATAATTTACTTAATTGGCAGATAGAGAGAGACACCAATGTTTTGTCATTACTTCTTAAATCATACAGTTTTTTTTTTTTTTATTGAATATGCAGTGCTATTTGGGTACCAAGAAAATGATGCACGCCAAGCAGCACATTTACAACAGGCTCAATAGATGATAAACTCCACTGATTTGATTTAATGAGGTGTACAGAATACAGCAGTGCTGCCTGCTTCTAGTTAACCGTATCACTAATCTTACAACTTCACAAGCAGGTCATTTAGGGTTGGCTTGCAGGAAGCTGTAGATATGTACTGTTGTACTGGTATACCATGGTAAGATATAAATGCATGCAGCAGTGTAACTATGGTGAAGACAAGAGAAGCATGTTAAACAATACTGCAGGGCCCTCCAGGTCATCTACAGATCAGTGGCATAATTAGTTTAACCAGTGACAGATAGAATGGGGGAATTATTCTTTCCATCCCCTCCAAGCTGCCCCGGCCTCCCATCCCCAGCTAGAGTATCCCATCCTATTCCCAGATCCTCCCAGATTTGAAATCAAAGTCATCAGCATCAGAAGGGTTAAGCTTAGACCTGATTAGAAAAGCAAAAAATGTTGCAAGTTATGATAATATTTAATTCCTGTCTGCTTTGTGGGTGGTAATAATTTAAGGTCATAATTTTGTGCCACAGGCACTGTTATAAATGACATAACATAACAAAACATAAATCATGTAAGTAGGGATTTTTAAATCACCTAAAATATTGTTACCTCTTTGGTATTGTCACCCTGAATCTTTACTACAAGTACAGTTGACACTGGATTCACAGCAAAAGAGTCTATTACAGGTTTATAGAAAATCGCTCTGGTACCTAACTTCCATGGACCCATAATCTGACACACATTGTCCGTCCTTTGCATGGAGAGATTATGTGATTCAGCTGCTAAGTAACAGTTGCAAAAATAGAGGGGGAGAAAATCAATGAATGTAAAAGGACAAAAATCAGCAGCAGGCACAGACCAGTGAATTAAACACTTAAAACACTTTGTTCCGTTCCGGCCTGCATGTCGTATTTCGGGAGAGAAGAAAAAAAAGGACTTTAAATAAAACGGAGGAACATTTGTACACTGTTAGTATAAAAATGAAATCAAATAATAAAAAATTAGAATCATCAGTGGTTAACAATTTTTTTTTTTTTTTTAGTGTTTTTTTTTTTTTTTTTTTTTTTTTATCATTTTCACCTAATTTAGAATAGCCAATTATTTTTAGGCTCAGCTCACCACTACCACCTCTGCGCTGACTCGGGAGCAGCGAAGATGAACACACGCTGTCCTCCGAAGCTTGTGCCAACCTCTTCTTTTCATTCTGCAAACCCAACATGCAGCCACCTCAGAGCTACAGCTTGTCGGCGGTGAGCTGAGGACACACTGGCCGACCTAAGCCCATGCCCACCCCCGCACCCCCGGGCGGCGCACAGCCAATTGTGCGATGCCACTTGGGAGCTCCCATCCATCAATCAATTGTTTTGATGGTACATTCTGAGATAGACCTTTTATAAAATAATAATTTCAAAAGAAAAGAAAAAATACTCTTCTTCCGTTTTCCATCCGTTTGCTATGGACAGAGGGTAAAGCCTGCTAATGTCTGCTGTGAGATGGGAATTTTAGGAATTAGCTTCTTAAATAACAGATATGTCTTTTGTCTTGCCACCTTTCTCTTTTCTTTTCCATTATAGTGTATTTTTTCTCACTAAGTTGCTGGTAGCCATATACAATATAAGCATATAATTACAGTGTATGTTTTTGTGAAAAACTTAAATTCTGTGAATGGCAATGTCATTTTTGTTTATTTTCTAGAAGAAATTATCAAAAGTTAAATTAATTGCATTTGCCTTAAGAGCCATAGGCTGATTCTTAATGGACTAAAAGAACATGCTGAATTGGAGTTGCATTAATTGCTCTTGGAAGCCTTATACATGTCTAAGATAAAGTGTGTTTACTTAAACAAGGTCTATATTTGATAGCCCAAAAATTTATTGTTTTAGATTTTTTTTTACAACATTGTCCTTGTGGGGTATATAGTAGGTTAATTGAATCAACCTCTTAGAATTGTAGTGTAACACAGAAACTTTGTCTACCTGAGACATCGTTTCTTCTAAGTTTTGTTCTTCTGAGAATGTGTGATTGAGCATTTAACGATATGGTTGAGCTTTTGATCACAGCAGGATGCCCTGCTACCATTCAAGACTGATGGACAGAAAAAGTCTGAACAGTCCTCTGAGGCATGGCCTTCACCAGTCTGCAGAGTTCTTCAGTGTAATCTTAATAATTGTCATCTAACACTTGATACTGTTATTGACTTGAGGCTGTGCCACATGGTTCCTTTAACCTTCATTTACCTTTGCACTCAAAATATTTTGCATGCATATTTAAATATGTCAGAACAGAATGGTCATTCCTAAAGATTCCAGAGTTCCTACTTTGAAGATAAACTTGCATTCCCTTTGTTTCCGAGCAGCGTTTGTTTCATAGCACTTATTGAACCCACAGATGGTGATGTCTTCAGCAGTCTCCTTTAAAAGTTTAGTTCAGCCTGAAGCTTTACAGAAATGTATTTGGATCAACCTCAAAGTCATGTATTGTTATAACTGTTTTTATAAACCTCCCAGCAAATCCCTTTCATCTCAAATTATATTACATTTCTGCATTTTACTTCCAAATCATAAGTTTTTAAGTTAAATAAATGCTCCAATGGTCACACAGGTTGTTTTTTTTTCTAACTTAATGACTGTTAAACCCTTAAAGTAGCATGGCATGATTGGTAAAAAGACATTTTTATAATCTTATAGGGAACATTAAAAAAATGCATCTAAATACTGTACTGTGTTCTTCAAACTGCATAGACTGTACTGTAAGTATATGTAAGCTTTCTACAATTTGAGTTCCTGAAAACAGTAATACAGAAAAACTCTTATCAGTAATACATTATTTTTAAGTAAGTGCAATGGTGCATTGTATGAGAGGAATACATCTGTTGGGTAGCCCTTTATATTATGAGGCATACATAACTAGGTAATAACTTGATAAAACAGGATAATGATCAATATGTTGTGCTCCTACATGGTATAATTACATCAGGTAACATAATATTGTTCAGATACTTGTGGTTGCACAGAAGTAAGAAATCATTTAAATTATTCATTCCCTGCAATCTAAAAACGGTCAGCTCGAATCATATATTCTGGTTTGTGCAGCCATTACCTTGCACAGACAGCATCTTCAAAGCACCTGCGTTGCGTTTTGCATCTATCAATACAAACAGTTACTCAAAGAATAACCCAAGCAATGTGGATTTTGTTACTGAGGGTGAAATAAAGTGGCCAAAATAAATGTGGGTGTGTAACTACATTTTGATTACAGTATAATAACAATAATCTGCACGGTACTGAACATTGATCTTATGTAAATACATACATGATAGTCATATATAATCACAGATACCCCTGTTATATGACATTAGCTGGAATAGAAGCTGTCCAGATGTGGCTAATCTGAGTGTCCTTTTTCCCTATAGGTGACTGCTTGAGCTATTGAGTTCCCGCTGTATCACAGATCAGTAGATGCTGAGGATTTTCAGAGATGGAGCGTGCATACTTTATTAATTCGGGGGCATGGAGCACTTTCCCATACCGCAGTTTTTTCTTTTTCATTATAACTTGGAGACGGCTGCCTGCCTGCCCAATCTCCCATTCTCATTCCCCACCACAAGTCTCCCTGTATCTCCTGAACCTGAGCTAATTTCACCACAGCAGATGGTGACCGTACCCAGGCTGATTTAATTGCCTGTGCCTGCACTGTCCTCTGTCAGGTCTGACACAATCTCATAAAGTGTGTGTCTATCTATCTATCTATCTATCTATATATCTATCTATCTATATAATATATATATATATATATATATATATATATATATATATATATATATATATATATATATATATATATATATATATAATATATCCTTACTGATGACAAAATGACTTTGACTTTTCTGTGAATTATTCATTTCCTGCTTTTTCCTTTTCTATCTTTGTTGTTCTTCATTTGTACATTTGCTGTCTCTGATATCACTGTGTTTGGGAAACTTAAGACAGGCATGCAGTGGTGAGTCTTTAGAGCCTGCAGTGAATGTCTTTTTGTGAAGAAGTTCACAATAGCCCTGGACTAAATCTGTTTCAGCATCTTCCAGTCTTTTGAAGACATTTGTGGAATGCCCGTTGAGCCTTGGATGTTTGCTAGGTTGCATTAGATCAAATATTGCCCTATGCAAAGAAGCATAAATATCAGAAGAGGTCAGAAACAGGCATGCAGTTGACTTGGAAGAAGTCAAACGGAGAAAAATTATTTTTCCATAGGAGCTTAAAAAAATGAAGTGGGTACATTTTGGCAGAGGGGTGTGGGGGCTAAGGAGTTATGTATGCATTGCAGATTTGTTTTCCTTTTTTTGGTATTATTATTTTGTAAATGCTGCCAAAAATGACCATTTCAGTTTTCTTCTACCTCATACATTATGATGACAGTTGCTTAAAGGAATTATCAATAGCCAAGACTATTTATTGCATTGAGAATAAAACAGGGGCGGGGGAGCTGCTTAACATGGCAGTGTGCTGAATATAAATAGCTTTACAGTGGAAAAGACACTGAGCCCCTTCATTCAATCCCATAGCACCTGCCTTAAAGTGCAAGAAGTACAAACTGGGAATGTTTCTTTTAACAGTGCATTACTGATAAATGAAGCCTGGCCAAATGACTTTAAGCTACTCTTTATCCTCTTCAGTCATTGTTTTAATTTAAACAGATGGTGGGATTTTCATTTCATAAATCCTACAAAGTAATGTTTTCTATGCTGGGAAGCAGAATGCCCGATGTCTTCGCTTAAATGAATTCTAGAATCAAATACAGCTTAACAACAAAATATTATTTATGTTTTATAATATAAATCCCTCTCAAACATTTATGTGTGTGTGTGTGTGTGTGTGTGTGTGTGTGTGTGTGTGTGTATGTATATATATATATATATATATATATATATATATATATATATATATATATATATATATATATATGTGTGTGTGTGTGTAGTATACGCCTACATCCTGATAAAGTGGCCACACCCTGTTTCATAATCTATACTGAGCATCAAAAGAAACCTATCACTTATATTTGGATAAAAAATCATTAGATGTGATCGAAAAATGACAAGCTGTTTTAGAGCAGGTGCAGTGACTTTTTATTGTGCTGATTAACAATGGACATAACACAGATCTGTCGATCTTGGGCAGGTGTTGTGACTCTTGGTCTCCCAGTTCGTGGAATGTCATTGACAGAGTGTGTCTGGTTATACCATCTCGACAGGTTTGAAATTGCTGGCTGTGAGCACCCAAGATGGCAAGCCACAGTACGCTGCCCTAGTCCAGCCTCCAACATGACGATTGCACGAAGGCGCTGCTCTCTTGACAGATGTGACGTTTTTTTTTTTTTTTCTGCGATTATCTTATTGATTTTATTAAAGCTTGCAATTTAACAGCTGAAATCAGTCCATATCAAGTGTCCAATGAACTGTCACACTAATTAGGTGATTAAGTACATATGCTTCAGTCACTCAAGCGTGTCAATACCAATGTTGAACTATTACTCTGAAGTAACTTCATACCTTCTAATCTGTCAGACTGTGATGGTTGTTCTGCCTGGTTTCAACAGCCATGGGCTCCTCTAAGCAGATGTCTGAGGACTTGAAAATAAAGATAATTGACTTTCTCAAAACAGGAGAAGGGTATAAAAAAAACGCTCTCAACACTTCCAGCTAGCAATTCCAACTGTCAGAAACATTGTCAAGTTAAATGGAAAGGTTAAAGATCTGGAAAACCAAGAAAAATTCACATAGACTTGCCCGAAAACTGGTCAGATCTACACAACACAGCCCACAGGTCACTGCAAAGGACCTTCAGAACAGTTTAGCTGACACTGGAGTAGTTGTTTACAGGTCCATAGTACAGCGTACCTTACACAACACGGATCTGCATGGGAGAGTTGCCAGAAGGAAGCCTTTTCTACGACCTCATCACAAAAGTCAGCATCTAAAATATGCAAAAGAAAACCCTGACAAGCCTGAAGCTTTTTGGAACAATGTGCTTTGGACTGATGAAATGAAAATTGAACTGTTTGGCTACAACCAAAGAAGGTATGTTTGGAGAAAAAAGGATGAAACATTTTAAGAAAGGAACACCTTGCCAACTGTTAAGCACGGGGGTGGCTTTATTATGCTTTGGGGTTGTGTGGCAGCCAGTGGAACCGGAAATATTGTGCAGGTGGAAGGAAGAATGGATTCAATTAAATATCAACAAATCCTAGAAGCTAATGTCCTAAAGTCAGTCAGAACACTGAAGCTGAAAAGAAGTTGGATATTTCAGCAAGACAATGATCCAAAACATACCTCAAAATCAACCATGAAATATTTACAAGAAAGAAGGAGAAAGGTTTTGGAATGGCTGTCACAGTCCCCAGACTTGAATATTATTGAAAATCTGTGGGGAGATCTCAAGCATGCAATGCATGCAAGGAGACCTAAAAATCTTTCTGAGCTGGAAGAGTTCTGCAAGGAAGAGTGGGAAAAAATTCCAAAGGCAAGAATAGAAAGACTCTTAGCTGGCTACTGGAAATGTTTGGAAGCAGTTATATCTGCCAAAGGAGGTGTTACCAAGTATTAAGTGACAGGATGCCCAAACTTTTGCACGCTCCATGTTCACTTTTATTTATTATTTGAATCTGTTATAAATGTAAATAAATAGTAATTCTGTATTAACATTTGCAAAAAGGTGTCATGTTTAACTCATGTAGAGGTCAAGTCAACTTCTGTTCACTGAAAGATTATTTGTAACATACATTTTTTCCAGGGGTGCTCAAACTTTTGCATACAACTGTGTGAATGTGTTGTGTGTGTGTGTGTGTGTGTGTGTGTGTGTGTGTGTGTGTGTGTGTGTGTGTGTGTGTGTGTGTGTGTGTGTGTGTGTGTATATGTCAGCTTATAGTATGATAATCAGGTATATATACACTTATATAGTAGGCTATCATATATATTATATAGATATATAATATATCGAGTTAGCTGTTGCTTTTGGTGGAGCAGTTCTCTGGAAATTTATCAAGTTCCATCTTATTCTTCTTTGTTCTAGGCTAAATAAATCCGTAATTTGTATGCTGCGCAACCATATGATTAATCTGTTTGCTGCTGCACCATCCTTTAATAGTCTACTAACTTTGCAATCTCCCAGTATTTCTCTTCCATGTTGTATATAGAGACTAGGAATCTCTCGCCTTCACGGCCATGTCCTGCATGTCTTTAGCTTTTTGGTTTCAGATCAATGGGTTTGAGGCTTCATTGCTGGGAGCCGCTCATCTATCCAGTATCACACCATTCGTTAGCTGCATCTCTATTTGTGAGGTTCCCTGACCGATGGGCAAAGGGAGATAATCAGTCTCCAGCGCTCTCTTCTCCTTGCACATTTCAGCGCTATGTAATTACCTTATTAAACAAAACCTTTGCTTTGCCAACGTAAGAATCAATTTCTTTCCTTCAATAGAAATAAACACTCCCTGAAGAGCGATTGGGAAAACATATAATGGAGTCCCTTGTGACGTGATCACAGTTTTTAACCCCCCAACAGCAGACTCTCACAAATAGACCTTAGGGAAATGTATTGACTTACCTAACTGCATCTACACATAGCATCATGTTAAAGTAAGATAACCATTAAGTCATCATAAGGACCTTCTGAACGACGTAACTAAAGGTTAACTCAAATCCAGGTTATAGGTGATATAGTATATATATATATATATATATATATATATATATATATATATATATATATATATATATCCTGTATAATATTGGTACCAATTTATCCATTTATCAACATGAATTCATCTTGTATATAAGCAATAGCACCAATAAGTATAATTTTTTAATCAATTTCCCTTAATTACCTGCAGTAACCAAACATTAACTGTTATTTTAAATATAAATAGCTTCAAATGTAATTGATTTATTTGTATTTGGGATTTATGATGTTTGGGTTCTGTTGTTCCAATATGGAGTTCTGATGATATTTCTATTTCAGACTTACTGTATAGAGATTTCGATAAGGACTTCTTATTGAAACTTTAGTTTAAATTTATTTTAGTACTGCTATATATCGAACATTTCTTGTCTATAATATAATTGCCATTTCAGCTTAAGACTTTTGAGCTGTTTTAGGTAATTGCAGGTTACATATCAGATGTTTGGTAGATTTCTCAGAGAACATTCAGTCCCTTTTACATCAATTAGAGCCAATTTAAGTACAAATTAAAAAGAAAAAAAAACATAATCCACTCCTCACCCCCCTTCTAGTTTTCAAGTAATTTCAATTTTCTATAGTTTGCATCATTATGTAAATTATGCCTTAATTTTTCTTAATGATAAATTGCAGCACAAAAAGGCTCTTGGAAATGATTATGTACTCCTCTAGCTATTTTTTCTTTACTAGAGAAAAGAAATGGGACTTAAGAAATTAAGCAGTGCGTTTATTATCAAATATCAATTTTGAGATATTCATGCAAGCCTGGAAATTTCACTCTGATTGAAATGAATGCAATTTATCTTATTTGTTGCAGAGAGTGTAATTTCACACATTCAGAGGAAACTCTGAAAGTTTGATATATTCCTTTAAGCAAGTGGAGGTGTGTTGTCAGAGGAACAAACTGGAGTACTACATTTTCTGTGCAAGTTGGCGTAGAACTGTGTTCTGTATGAAGTCATAAATAAGACACTGTATGCCTCTGTCTATAATAAAGCAATAGATCATCACACTCAAAAAAAATGAATTTTTTACTTTTGAAAGGCTTACGTTTTACTGGTGAATCCAATATGAAATGTGAATCCAATATGAAATGTGATCATTTAATCTTGCAGTCCATGGTTCACTTTTTAACTGGATGCAAAATATGCAAACAATTGCGTTCACACCCATCAACCTCTGCCATGAAGTTAGATGGTAGGAAATGCACTCAAAAACGAGTCAAACAAGCCCTCCTTCCTCTTTCCCGCCTGTAACTTTTGATAAAATATCGCAATAATGGACCAGGGAGGTGTTATGTGATAGTAGTAGAGAAACAGCATTGTTCAATGGCTACAGAATTTACTCAGTGCTACTTCACCCCTTCATCATAACTACAACCTCTGGGGCCAGCTAGGTTGCTAAACACTCACCTTTTTACTCCTTACTCCTCAGTGTGGAGACCAGTACTGTACATATGCATCATTATTAATGCTTAACAACCAACATGAATAGGGTTAGTGTTAGTATCAGGGTTAGGGTTAGTATCAGGGTTATGGTTAGTATCAGGGTTAGGGTTAGTATCATGGTTAGTGTTTGTATCAGGGTTAGGGTTATGGGTAGGGTTAATGTTAGTATCAGGGTTCGGTTTATGGAAAGGGTTAGTGTTAGTATCAGGGTTATGGTTAGTATCAGTGTTAGGGTTAGTATCATGGTTAGTGTTTGTATCGGGGTTAGGGTTATGGGTAGGGTTAGTATCCGGGTTAATGTTAGGGTTATGGATAGGGTCAGTGTTAGTATCAGGGTTAGGGTTAAGGTTAGGGTTAATTTTAGTATTAGGGTTAGTGTTAGGGTTATGGATAGGGTTAGTGTTAGTATTAGGGTTAAGATTAGGGTTAGTTTTAGTATTAGGGTTAATGTTAGGGTTATGGGAGAGGTTGTGGTTAGTTATGTTGGGAGCAGCAGACTAGACTATAAGTAAAGGTTTTAAAGGGGAAAGTAACTAAATAAAAAAGTTGAACTAAGTAAACAGTGAACAAACAAAATATTGAATTAACTGTGTGTTTATTGTGAGAGAAAGGTCAACTGGCTATTCCTTTTGTGGCTAAGCTTTTTTTTAATTATTTGTGCTGAAAGCTTACTTCAACTTCCATGTTTAGTCATTAATTTGGACCAGACATCAACTGGCCTTGAATCCAAATGTAAACATCAATATAAATGTGTTTTCTATTTAGAAGGGGAAACCTGCTGAACCCTGTGACCTAAATTCACAATGCAATCAATGGATTAACCCTGGTGCTTGAGCCTGTTAAAGATGCGAACGTACTGGAATGAACTCCTATATATGGGGTAATAACAAAGACATACAGCTATATACCCATGGCTTTCTTTAGCATAACAACATTCTCATAAGCCCATTATTATTTCACCATTGATCTGTTCATTTTTCAATCTTCACTTCCACTGAAGTGATAGCTCTAAGTTCACTACCTAAGTTACAAGCAATTGGACTCCCCTTGACATCACAGCGCTGTCGTAGTGTAATGCTCCAGTAGGGTCCTAATACTTGTAACAGACTTTTAGTGTGTTCCTCTAGCTTTGTAAGAGAATACACCTGTAAATCTTAGTTATTATTACGCCTTTCAGTCACGCTGCTAAGTGCCAGGATTTTTTTAAAAGGCAATATGCTGTTGCACCGGGATCAGCATGATTCGATTAAGCTGTGGCATTGTGCATGCTTCACCTTACTTGAGAGATTGTCGGGCTTGCACATAAATCAAAATGTAATTAAAACATTACCCTTTATGATAGTTGAAAAGAAATGAGCCGTCAATGAATTGGTATCCTTAGCCTGGGATTCAAAACTCCCCATCGCCCAGTGGCGAGCAGCTCAGCTTCAGGAATGTTATTCTTGCCTGCCTGTCACTCGCACTCACCCCGAGAAGCATCTGATAGCTCAATCGGAAAGGCATAGTCATCAGGACCGCTCCTTTTGAATGGGTAGAAGTTGTTTTTTTTTTTGTGGTTTTTTTTTGTAGCTTGTATTGGCAACATAGATACTGCTTATTGTTAGTTGGGCCTCCTTCAGTCCCTGTTGTCTAGTAGCTGAAAAACACTCATGGCATAAATGAGGACACAATGAGGTGATTAATCAGTAATGTGAGTGTGTAAAAGGTGGATGTGTTACATGTGTGGGTCGTCACTGAATAATAATGAGGCAGACATAGAGCATTGGGTGTTGACATGCCACACAGGCTCGTAAATATAATAACAACACAGGCTGTCACTAGGGTAGCATTAATTGTAGCCCTAGTGTCAGATTAACCTAGAAGGATTAGCCACGTTAGCCTAGAAGGATTTTTACAGGAGAGAGGTGTTATGTGATAGTAGTAGAGAAACAGCATTGTTCAATGGCTGCAGAATTTACTCAGTGCTACTTCAACCCTTCTTCATAACTACAACCTCTGGGGCCAGCTAGGTTGCAAAACACTCACCTCAGTGTGGAGACCAGTACTGTACATGTGCATCGTTATTAATGCTTAACAACCAACAGCATTTTGCTGATGAGTTTTTTTAATTGCATTGTTATTACATTTTTTTAGAAGCAAGAGTACTTAAAATTGCAAAATGTTTAAGCGCAAAAGGTTGGTCCATCACTGTGTAGACAAAGAGTAGTGTACCTCCCACCCACATCCAACATGCTTCAGATGTACATCCTTATAAGTTGTGTTTCTGTGTCCTAATAAAGAAAAGAAAAAACAAAAACAAAGCTAAAATAAAAGTTTGCCACACAAATGAGCGCTCGCCTCATTAAAAGAGACGTTCTGCTCCAGGAAACTACTACACTATGAAACTCTCTATACTGGTTGGGATCCACATCCCCTAAAGTAACCTTCTGCTGTTGCTCCTGAAGTCCCGGCCTCCCAGCGATTCTGTGTCATTGCCACAGTCCTGGCTGAATAGAGCTTTCACAGGCACCATCTTGAAGTTGAGGGGTTTGTGTAGTAGTTGTCTTGCAGAGCGGACATTCTCCTCCTGGATGTAAAAAGAGTGCAGCTCTGTGTCGCATGCACTCGCCTCAAGCTGTGGCACAGATGCCTTTTGAGCTGTGCGCAGCCTTCCCAGGCATGCCCCCGAGCCAATCTGGACCTCCCGATCAGCTCAGCGCCAGGCGAGCCTAACTGCTCAACTGTTTGCCTAGCAATGCATCTCCTGTTACACGTCCCAGCTGGACACATCTGCACAAGAACCAGCGACAGGGCTCTCCCTGTCACTGAGGGTCATCTCATTTACATAGTGCAAGTTCTGTATATTCTAAAATACAAATAACTCCTAGTTTTCTGAAACTTAGAAGACCAATGTGTTAAGTTAGTTGCCTTGATTATATCATGCCAGCTGCTGGAACCCAGCACCAGCAGCAGTTGGGAGAGACATGGAAGGAGCTAGAATGAGTTAAAAGCACCTTTCCTGTCGGTTCTTTTAAAAGCACCTTCATTGTTACAAGCACTTTTTTAATGACCTGCAGTTGGTCATTGTCACTCAAGGACAGGGCTCTGAAGAGAGAATGCTGTGTAAATGTTTTACTGACACACACAATGGAATGAGGTTTGCACATGGCTCTTCCACGTAGTTTCTGTTTCTGCTTTAATGGGCACACATGAACATCCATTTCCATTCACGCACACACACAGACGCACATCCAAGCACACACATATTCCACCAATGTATTCTGCTCATGGTAAAAGTATGACAAAAAGGAATGTAATCATAATTAATCACAAATGAAGCCATTCAATCGTGGTCCTCTCAAGAAAATTGTGTGAAAGTTTTGTGATTTTGTTTTTCACGAATGTTCTCTAAGATTAAACCACCTAACTCACCTAACAACTTGATATGGTGGAACAGTGTCACTAATATATCCAGCACTCTAAAGTAATATCATAACTCTGTCCGACACTTCCCCAAAATGCCCTGCACATATTGCTCAGTGTAGTCCTAGTGCAGGGTTGCAGTCGTTATCTGTCATTTAAATTCTCTATTGTGTGCATTACAGAAGCAGCATAGTACTGTAGCTACAGCACTTAAACTGTAGTTGCAGTTCATTGTATATATACTGCTGTGAATCTGGAGAGAGAACATTGTTAAAGCATTCTTTTTTCCCAATAAGGGATTGTTTTACACATGCCAACAAGCTATACTTGACAATGACTGGTTTGTATCTACACAGAGCCTTCCCTGGACTTTTACAAAAACACAGGTCAAACACTCACCCCAAACTCCTTCCCCCAATGAACGATTTTCTTCCCTTTTTTATGCTCTGTTGCATTGAAAGCTGCATCGTCACAAAAACATGCATATTCCCGTATCATCTAGGCTCTCCCCATCCTTGCCTCACTGAGTCTGGCCTAATTCCTTTACCCACATCTCCTGTCTCATCTCACTGTACACACTGCGGATATTTTGATGACACATGTTGCCTGAAGTGAGTGAAGGAAAACAAAAAAAGACATTAAAATAAAATCTCTGATTCATTTCCCAGGATTCTATTTTCCTCAGAAGCCCCTTTGTGACTGTAACTCTGGAGAGACTTCTGTGATATTGCTTGTTTGAAGCTATTTACTATCCTGATCTTTTTGCTTGCTCTGATCTGCTCAAATGATTCAGCTAAATTTCTGTGGGATACAAATTGCTGTGACACACTTACATTACTGACTAGCAGGTACCAATAAAACAGGTGTTGGAACCCATTACAGGGCACATAATAACCTTTTTATTTTATTGTGTTATATGTTCCCATGTGTTGCTACAACTGTTTACATAAGGTGTGTGCATTGTTAATTTTTTATTTTTTATTTTATATTTTGACCACTTTTTTAAACTTTTAAATTGCATTCCCTTCCTCAAGATGGCTTCACATGTACCCACATGGACCTCTCAGAACTACATTTCACATCATCCTCCTGCTCATTGGTAAATCCATCTCAGTTACATATGTGAGCAGGAGGTTGATGGCAAATGTAGTTCTGAGAGGTCCATGCGGGTACATGTGAAGCCATCTTGAGGCAAGGAATGCAATTTAAAAGAGTGGTCAAATGTTAAAAAAAAAAATGTGTGTGTGTGTGTGTGTGTGTGTGTGTGTGTGTGTGTGTGTGTGTATATATATATATATATATATATATATATATA
Organism: Polyodon spathula; assembly: GCF_017654505.1. Classification (NCBI taxonomy): domain Eukaryota; kingdom Metazoa; phylum Chordata; class Actinopteri; order Acipenseriformes; family Polyodontidae; genus Polyodon; species Polyodon spathula. The sequence goes on from NC_054543.1 coordinate 6,899,620, forward strand.
TATATATATATATATATATATATATATATATATATAAACAATACGCACACACCTTACGTAAACAGTTGTAGCAACACATGGGAACATGTAAATGTAAAATAAAAAGGTCCTATGTACCCTTTAAGGTGCAAGATATCTGGGATTCAGTTTTGGCTTTTTTTCCAGGCTCCTCTAGTATTGCAATAAGAGCTGATGCTATTAGAAACATGGGGCAGATTGATGGTTCAAGCTGAGTGAAACCTCAATCAGTCAATACAATCAGAGTCAGTGTGACTGCAACATACACTATGGTGGTCCATAGAAGACATAAAGAATGAATCGGAGTGCAAGTTGTCCAAATCATGATAACAGCAATGAAATTAGATGAATAATAGCAAATTAGCAACTACTATTGTCTGTATGATTGAACGGTTGACATAGAGAGTGGCTGCTGGGGGTCTGCTATACAATAGCAATCTGTTTGTTGATTGGCACCAAGATCCATTTAGACAGTGCTTGGCAGTATGAAGCCCCTTTCACACTGGCCCTGTGTCATGTGGGTCAGGTACGCTATTTTACACTGCTTTTGATAAAGCAGGGTTGACCGGGGTGACAGACCCAAGCACACGATGCACGTATAAATGCCCCGGAAGCAGCTTGTTATGAATGTTTCTATCCAAGCTTCTCTGAATTGAACAGTCAGCCCAGATGTTAATTAAAGCAAATATTTCTACATCCCTACTGCAATATGGCTCATGGTGTGTCTCAAGCAACAAAAATAAGGCTAAACAGAAACGTTTCTTGCGGAAGTGAAACCTTCAGGCAGGCGTAGCTGTGTTATTCTGTCGTCTTATGACAGCTGTCATGCATTTTGTCTCTCGCAAGCCCGGACAAAGCGTGTCGACCCAGGTTAATGGGGAATTATGACCCAGGCAGCCAGAACCCAGGTCAGGACCTAGATAGGAGTGCCACTGTGAAAGGGGTTTATGATAAACTTCTTCTTTATCAAGACGTTAGGTTGGATGCTCCATGGAGAACGTCATTACAGGAACAGTGCCTGTTTTGGAACTGGCAATTGTGAAGAACAGTGACTTAAGGTAGTTTATGGGATGGAACCCTTATAACCAATATAAATGTGGGCAGTGAAATGTGTTCAAGAGCAGTTGAATTCAAAGGAAACATGTGAAAAAATATTCCAAAATCTCTTAGTGTGGACATGAGCAGCCTTTTCTTGGGCCAAAATCAATAATGAGCATCCTTGGAGATTATAGTTGCCTGCAGCTTGCCAGCCATCTGCAAGTTACCAATGGAGTCCTTTCTGTAACCAGATTGCAGAACCAGTATTCTACAGTCTTGTGAAGTGTTATACAAACCACCTGTGCTTTGGGGAAGAAAACAAAAGCATACACCATAGCAGAATTGAACTCAAAGTACACCATTAATCAAAAAGGAGTGTGATTTTGTCTAGCTGTGCTCAGCTTTAGGAGACATGAAAGCATCCATTTCTACCATATTTCAGAATGGGAATCACCTATCAAAAACACAGTCACAACCCCCAACCCACAAAACACTGGTCAGCTGTTTATGATATCATCTAATGTGTACAAGCCACAGTTGACATAGATGGGGGTCACATTGCCGATAGGCTCCAAAGTCACTGCTTTCCAAATTGGCCACAAAACCATGTGTTAACCCTGTATGTTACAAAATGTAAAAATAAAAGTTGAAATGCTGAGACTATTGTTACTGCTTGAGTTCTTGATTAAACCTTTTTTTTTCTTGTGACAACAGCCCCCAAAACTAGTACTGAATGCATCTGTTACTGCTTCTAATTGTAGATGCTGGGAATAATGGAATGCATGGCAAGTTACTGGACCCAAAATTGTGTGCCTTCTTCGTTTTCACGCCTTCTGCTGTCTGTCTTTCTGCTTTCCATTATTAGCACATGCTCAGTAGCTTCATCTGTTAGAAAAGTAAAACCAAGTGAGTTACAAAGGGACTACATCTTGTTTCATGTAGAAGTCTGACGGGGAAGCTGAGAAACAGCCTACTCCAAGAGACAGTCAGAGATCCACAAAAAAAAACAAAAAACAAAAAAAAACAACTAAAAATTGCTGAAACGCAGCCTGTCAGGGCTAATATGGGAGCTGGAGCACTGTTGAGGACGATGAATCTGCCTTGCTTGTAAACCTGCTGGTGACAGATATCATCAAGAATACAGTGCTGAAGTTTTTTTTTTTTACCTCTTGGTCCACTTTTTTAGCTAAACTTCTTTATAAAGACTTAAAATCATGCTCTAAAAGTTTCAGGGAAAACATTCTAACATGTGGTTCCATGTATGAAGCTTTTGAGCTCTACAGTGCAGTTAATTGCAATTCATGTGATTTGTATAGGGTGCTAGTGTTATCTCTGCAGGATTTAGGTACAGTATATTTAGCTATGATGCCTTATGTAGTCTGATCTGCTGAAAGATATGAGGAATGTGTAAAAAATATATGTAGATAAAAAATCATGACACATCTTATATTTTTTATGTTTTATAGTTTCTAACAGCTGAATTCACCATTGTACTGTACCACACCACACCACACCACACCATAAAGCAGATCTTAAATGGACAGAGCAAAATAAAAATAGCATTCATAGAGAGCTGGCATAGCCAAGTTTCCTGTCCCCGCTGCAGCCCACTCACCCACTCTCTTCTGTTTTATATTGAAGATATTCGGGGGCTGCAGAGCTTTCTGGACCAGGCTTCCCGACTGGGTCTGGACGTGTCTCTGCAGCGAGTGGACCGGAATATCAGCCGCGTCTTCACCAACCTTTTCTCCACCATGAGGACCGAGGAGCTCAACCGCTACCGGGACACTCTGCGCCGTGCCATACTGCTTCTCAGCCCCAAGGGGGCGCAAACCTTCATCCATGAGGTGAGTGTTGGGACATTGAGAGATTGTGGGGACTGATGCGCACCATCAAGTATTGCTTAACTAAGCAAGGCAGAGCTTTTTGCATCCTTCAGTGTCAGAGACAGACAAACCTATCCCTCAGAGGAATTGGATTATGCTCTGTTAATAAAATAATTTCAGATCAGTTCAGGTTTTTCTCTTACATTCTCAAAAATACTATAATGCAACTCCCTGCTTATGGCATTCACCTTTCAATCACATATAATGCAGCTCAGACTCTCAGATTATATTGGATAATCCACCATGTTGCTGAGCCATTTATGTAAGGATGTGTCTGCATGAATCGTATTGTGCTGAAAATCACCACCAGGTAAAACAAATCAGTGTGATAGAACCTTTTAGATTAAACTCAGTACTGAAGAGGTCTTCTCCCTTATGAAAAAATGGATTGCTGAAGTCGATGATTCAATTGAGTGCTGTTTGTAAATTACAGATTTTTAAATTGTGTGTAATAAAAGGAATATGAAAGGAAACTTTTGCTCAGAAGAAAACTATGTAATGCTGCATAGATAGATAGATAGATAGATAGATAGATAGATAGATTAAGACAATTAATAACACATATAGGTGCTATTGACATTTTTAATTAGACTTAATGACCATTAGTGTGTTTGTAGATATATAGCGATACAGGCTTTGGGCTTCTATTGTAATGATCTCAGACACTGGAACTAGTGGGAGCACAGTATATACGCATAGCTTTCAGCCCTTGTTCTCTGTGACTCTAAATCACTGAACCAGAAAGCCTGGCACCAATCTACTCCAGTTTAGATATGTATAATCCAATAATTAGCTACTTGGAGGTACTGGCCAATGGTATTGAACTTGGGAACATCAATATCTTGCAGCTAGATTTCAACACCACCAGTGATCAGCATTAGTTCTGCTGTTAGAGTGAATTTCATCTGGAGATTCAATGCTTTTTAAGGCACTTTGTCGTTGTTTGTCCCTAAAGCATTTATGCATTAGAATTAGGGTTAGGGTAAGCTATTTGGGTTAGTTCTAATATAGCAGAAAACTTGGCTCTTGTTATATATATATATATATATATAAATACCAGGTGGGTATAATTAACTGGTGGCTATATTTAGATATCTATGAAGCAAATATTCAGTTTAGAAGTCATCTTTTTATTCTTTGTAAGACAAATACACTTTATAGCAGATATTCGTCTTTTTGAACCGATATACTATCTATGTTATATATATATATATATATATATATATATATATATATATATATATATATATATATATATATATATTATATATAATAGAAACACCTATCAGTTTTCACTGAAACAGAATTCAAAGAATGTTCTACTGAATATTTGCTTCATCTATATCTAAATATAGCCACCAGTGAAATTATATGTGTGTGGTATTTTTCTTTATGTTTGCAAACCTTTTGTCATCCATCTTGTAAGGAACAGTGGTAGCTGTGTAGTTGTGCAGTGGTAGTTGTCAAGTTGTGCAGTGGGAGTTGTGCAGGGGTAGTTGTAAAGTTGTGCAGTGGGAATTGTGCAGTGGGAGTTGTGCAGTGGTAGTTGTGAGTTGTGCAGTGGTAGTTATGCAGTGGTAGTTGTGCAGTGGTAGTTGTGAGTTGTGCAATGGTAGTTGTGTGGTGGTAGTTGTGCAGTGGTAGTTGTGAGTTGTGCAGTGGTAGTTGTGCAGTGGTAGTTGTGCAGTGGTAGTTGTGAGTTGTGCAGTGGTAGTTGTGAGTTGTGCAATGGTAGTTGTGCGGCGGTAGTTGTGCAGTGGTAGTTGTGAGTTGTGCAGTGGTAGTTGTGCCGTGGTAGTTGTGCAGTGGTAGTTGTGAGTTGTGCAGTGGTAGTTGTGAGTTGTGCAGTGGTAGTTGTGAGTTGTGCAATGGTAGTTGTGCGGTAGGTAGTTGTGCAGTGGTAGTTGTGAGTTGTGCAGTGGTAGTTGTGAGTTGTGCAATGGTAGTTGTGCGGTGGTAGTTGTGCAGTGGTAGTTGTGAGTTGTGCAGTGGTAGTTGTGAGTTGTGCAGTGGTAGTTGTGCGGTGGTAGTTGTGAATTGTGCAGTGGTAGTTGTGAGTTGTGCAATGGTAGTTGTGTGGTGGTAGTTGTGCAGTGGTAGTTGTGAGTTGTGCAGTGGTAGTTGTGAGTTGTGCAATGGTAGTTGTGCGGTGGTAGTTGTGCAGTGGTAGTTGTGAGTTGTGCAGTGGTAGTTGTGAGTTGTGCAATGGTAGTTGTGCGGTGGTAGTTGTGAGTTGTGCAGTGGTAGTTGTGAGTTGTGCAATGGTAGTTGGTGTTATTGGAGATATGATAAAATAAAACTCTGTTGATGGTTCTTAACCGTGCCCATTACCTGTTCCCCAAAAGATGAGTCTCGTCTTGTATCTGAGATGCAACAGAGCATCAGTATCTCAGGATGATAATAATAATAATAATAATAATAAATAATAATAATAATAATAATAATAATAAAATTACTAGGATCTCACAGTTCCTACTTGTGCAGCCAGTTTGTGCTGACATCCCTCACCCTAGAGACACACTGATTGGGCAGTTGTTGTACAGGCTAGGGAGTCTGATACACAGACAGGAGAACAGATTCATGCAGCATCACAGGACCGTTGTTGTCTGCAGTGTGACGTGGATGCAGGTGGGTTGGCAGAGACAGAGTGAGTGACAGCTTTTTCATTACCCCAGCGAGATTCAGAGAGTGAGGGGTAAGAGGATGATCAGGAGGGGTTTTGCAAAGCTTAGGTCAGGGAAGGTTGTTATGAGCAGTGATTGCCTCTTATAGGTGAGGAAAATCAAAAGCCATAAAAAGAGAAAAGAGTATTAGGCTGCCAGTCAGGAAACGTTTGATTAAAAAAGGCTGATAGCCTCACTGGAGCATATTTCCCATTTTCGGTACCAACAAACGTCACTCAAACAGGCAAATATAATTTCTCTGGGCTCCCTGTAGTGTTTTTTTTTTTCCTTATCTGTTCACGTCTTTATTTTTTCCAGGTCCCTGCGTTATTATTGGCAGTTGTCAACAACGCATGCAGGCATTTCAGTAACCTACCATTTCAGTAATGAATTAGCTGTGAAACCTTGTCACCTCACATCCTCAAGCATAATGCCGAAGTCTTTCTGTGATTACTTTAGAGGTAACAAGCACAGACCTCAGACTATAGAACATACAGCATGTCTATTGAGGGAGTCTTCATTAGGAAAGTCCAAACCAGCAAGGCATCCTGAATCCCAGTGCTTTCACAAGAGGTAAAAACAACAACAGCATATGCATCAAATACCCAAAGTCAAGGATCTTAATGTTCAGAGGGCAAATCTCCCATACTTAGTCCTAAAAACAACCAGCATAATACAGGGTGGATAAATGTGCCATATGAAGACAGATTGATAAATACAGTAGTGAATCCATAAAATAAAGTTTGTTATTCATGAAACAGCTTATACAGTAGAATGTTATAGAAGCCAACAGAAGCGCTCTGTAAATATCAAGTGTGTGTGTGTATATATATATATATATATATATATATATATATATATATATATATATATATATATATAAATGCTGTTCTTAATAACATAAAGCTTACTGAACAGAGTCTATCGAAACACTGTATCTATTAAAAATGTTTTTTTAAAGTGTCTTCCCTTTGCTTCTGCAGGGTCTTTTATTCTGATGGCAGTGCTAATAAAGCATTCCCTTATTGAACTAGTGAATTTGTCTCTGCAGATGAATCTTTTACAGCAGTGATTTACAATACTGGTCTTCAAGTATCTCTGAACGCTCTAGATACTTGGTTCAACTAGTATCTTTCTTTTTTCTTCTCTTAATTTCTATTACAGACTGGTGAAGACGATAAACAATGGTGTAGCTACACATTGTTTGAAGTGTCAAAAGCTGTCAGTAGGTGCTGCTTTACCGGCACTGGAAAGCAATTAATGTTGAAACAAATGTTTAGCTCCTGATTGAAACAAAAACCTGGCCTGTTTGGGGTCCATGAGGACCAGGGATCAACATCCCTGATACATAGTATCTAACTGCAAATGCAACACAGTTTTATAATGCACCCTTAAACTGCAGTACTCATACCAATGTGCAGTGTCTTTCAAAGCAGATGAACTGCACTCTGCGTTTGACAGTTTGATAGCTCAGCCTCCTTTTTTTTTTTACTGCTGCAAACTACTGTTATTAAGAAACTGTAATCGAATTTACAAAACCTGTATTTAGATATTTAGACGCAAAAGACATTTTGCTCTTTTAAAATGAATCATAACATTCTAGCTGTCTGAATGGTTCAGAGTTCAGCCAGAACTTATGAATCATTAGCTGAATTGTGTATTGTTCATTTAACTCTTAGTTTGTAACATGGTTATTTGGCTGATAGTCTATGTGAGCAGGTGGGAGTATATAAGTAGGTATACATTTGTATATACCTACTTATATACTAGGTCACATCATAGAGTTTTAGGGAACTGAATATATATAGCCTAGAACAAAGGGCACGTGCGTTTTTAGAATCCTTGCCATTACAATGAACTCAGCACAGAGGGACTGATGGTAGCATAGAGTACTAGCATTAGATAACACAGTGGAGACAGAGCTGAGGCTCTTTTTTAGTGGTGAGTGTATGGAATGGGTTACTGAGCCATTGGGTTCATTGGGGCTCACCACAGATTAGGGATCAGTCAGCTGCCAGTAGCTGGGTGTGTGTTTGTGATGTTTTTTTTTTTTTTTTTATGCTCTTATGTTTTTGAGTGACTTTCGACTATTATTAAAACGTAGACTGATATAGCCACACATTATGCAAATATGTGCATGCATATATTTAGCATAACAGTGACACTAGCAATACTAGCCTAGACTATTAACATCATGGTAGAAGCCTGAAGCATCCTAACCAAACTGTGGTCATTCATTCAACTGCAAGCCAAAACACACACACACACACACACACACACACACACACACACACACACACACACACACACACACACACACACACACACACACACACCAATAATTACAACATTCATTGTATTTAAAGAAATAATAATCATTCATATCTATATTTTTTGTTTCATTTTGGAGCCCCCAGAAGTTCTGCTAACACCTAGAATATGAATGTAATTATAACTAAGTCAAGCTACTGACAGATCACTGCTTATCAGCTGCATCATGTGACAAAGTGGAGCACAAACAAACACAAAACTATGGAAAAGATAAACCCTGTCAGCTGTGAAAGTTGCAACACAATCAGACCGCAGACGGTGATGGAAGGGTTAATGGTGCTCATGTCTTACACTGGCTATACCTCACAATTCAGTGCATTATAATAAATATAATGTAACTTATGGATTTCTATCTTTTCTTTGTCAGGCTTCAAGTGTTTTTTTTTTTTCCTGCATTACAACACAATTAACAGTCCCTTCAGGGCTCGACACGAGCTGCTGCTTCTGCTCAGGATAATGGTTTCTACAGCAACAACTCAAACTCCTGGGTTACGCTTGCTCCTTAACAAACACAGCAGGGATAGCTGAGAGGTGTCTCAGAATCACTTTGATTTTACTGGTTTCATAATCCAGAATGGCTCTGTAACCCACGCCCTTCTTGAGTAAGAGTATTAAGTAAACTCTCTCGTTTTGTAGTGTGGACATAGGTTTTAAGACACTTATTTAGGTACTCTCTTCGTCCCCCTCAAGCCATTGTAAAGTACAATCTCTAGTTCTCTGTGGTGTTAAACTGGCTCCTATTGTGACACGACAATCGGGGGAATTCTCTCCGGTAAGAACTCTATTTTTTGGTCTATACTTTCTGTTATGTTTACATAGTGGGGGTGATTCAGCTGTTTTAGGATGGCACACTTAAAAATACTAATAAAAATGACTGGCAGATAAAAATGATCAGGCGATAAGTTAAACACTTTCTGTCGCTCTTGAGAAAAAAAAAAAAAACATTCACAACGGAGCAATTAAACTTGGCTGATTAGCAGCAAGTGATTATTGGGTAGCATTATTGACATAATATGAAAAACAGGACAATGCAGCACCTGCACAGGCACACACAACACCACTTGAGGCTGGTGACTTTCAATGCATCCACAGCAGCAGTGTACCGTGAGTAATATTTTCCCTTATACAAATGTACTGTGGCATACCAGGTGAAAGTTTAGCAAATGGTTGCAAGTCATAGTAAAATCCTAGTGAAAGCATGACAAAGCACAAACAAGCATGGCAATTTACAAAGGAGTAGGATCAAAGGTCAGCTTCTGATTATTAAGGGTGATTTGTGACATACAGTAGTGGTGTCCATTGTAAAGCCCATTACTTAAATAGACAGGACAGAATGTCACGGCCAGGATACTGTTAAGCGATTATGTTTATTTGATGTTTTACCACATTTTGAAGGCTGGCTTTTCTTCCCATCAGTAAATAAACTTTTTTTTTTTTGCTGGAAGAGCACAGTCTGAACCCAGTCTCCCCAGTCTACAGTTGAACCCACAGTAACCTCATTGCCAGATTGCTTATTATTCAACAGAGTTAAACATGTTTACACCAGAGAGACTGAGACAGACAGCACTTTAAGTTTCCCAGCCTTGCTCAAAAATAAATGAGCAGTCTCCTGTGCATGTGAGAAACCAAAGTAGAAAGAACAATAACGAATGCTAGAAAGCACAGATACAGTCATAGCATTAGACACATTAAAATAATGTAGATTATATAAAGTGCTGCTTTAAGAGTTACTTATAATGTTTAGTATTCAACAGTGTGTTAGATACATAACATATAGATACATGCCCATGGAATTAATCATGTGAATATGTTGACAAAGGACCATTTTGGCCCTTGTTGTCCGGTTGCTACAAAGAAACTGTTTAAAAAAACCAATGGGAATACGACAGATCTGTGCCGGTATTGTTGGGTCATGGTGTAGCTCCTAATGTATGATTTATAAAGTTAGAAAAGCCCCTGGTGCAGAGTTGTGCAATCAAAGGCAAGCAATTATTTCTATCTGCTTAATACATTATCAGCCTCACTGAGCCAATGTGGGATGTCAGGAGCATAAATCAGGGAGGTCACGCTGATCTTTAATGACACCCTTCCGATTGCATATGTAACTCATGGCTGTTGATTCAACGAGAAGAGCCCCATGTTTGTTTATCAGAACCGAATCATTACTCCAGCAGAGCGCTTCAGTCATGGGGAGCAAGCTTCCCTTTCACACAGCCTCAGTGTTCTCCAATCCGTCACTGTCACATTCTCCCCAAGAATCCTGGAAACTAATGAGCGGGGCCAGGAATAATTAAGCATGTCCGATAGTGTTTTCGTTGTGGAATTTTAAAGTACAGAGAAAAAAATAGATAGAGACTCTGCAAGATTTTTTTTATAATGTTAATTACTGCTGTGGTCATTGATTGCGTTGCTCTGAATGTCATTGTTATAGTGATGGCTTACCAAAGTTTTTTCTCAGTGTCTTGAATGCAGTTGGAATGTTTGCCATTTAATGTAAATGGCAAACATAAATCTTTCATTATGTCTAAATTTATCTCTGTCAAGTGTTTCATTGTAATGGGTTATATACTGAGCATGCTTGCAACAGTTTTGCAAAGAGGATATCATAAAAGGAACATACAGTATATGTGTTCAATGCTAGACCAAAGGTTTTCTGTGAAACAATGCCACCTTCATGCATGTCTACTCACAGCCACAACAGCAGTTTAAGTAGATAAGATTTAGTCCTTCAAATATTTTAGCAAAGCTTAGGGTACCTGAACATGAAATAAATAGAAGCGTTTCCCTGTACAAATAGTAAAGGTATTCGGAAAAGCTCTGGCAAGAGGAATCCAGCTTGTTAGAACTAAGAAAGCTCCCTCCTGATAACTTTGAGCTGGGTTAATTGAGTTTGCCAGATATCTCTTTTGTCTTGTTTTATATTGCAGTGCTGTGGAGAGTGAGGGAGCTTGCTGCAGAGTTTATCTAGTTAGCTGTCTGTTCTTATCACACATTTAAAGTCTACGGGCTCCTTCTGTGACCCCATCCCTATACCTCATTATGTACCTCCTGAATTTCATTTTCCTCACAATGCATGGTGAAAATGAAGGCTGCCAATGAGCCATCTATCTCTGGCCACCGCCTCACTCCTAATCCCTTCTCTGTTTCTCTCACTCTCTTTTACTGTCTCTCTCTCTTTCTCTTAGTCTCCATTACTCATACCACCCTCCACCTCCCCTTATCGCACACTGTGTGGTGAGGGCAATCGATTATTGATGGCTATTTACCCTCCACCCCTTATGTGACAAATGCCGGCTATTTATCCTCCACCCATCATGTGACAAATGCCCCTTAACTAATGTGTGGCTAGCTCTTTCCTTTCATATTTTAAATTCAGTGCAATCGATAAAGCGTTGCATTGGAGGTCACTGGAGGGAGTTTCAGGTACCAGGAAGCAGCAGTAGCTTTCCATCTGTAGTTTTCAATGGTGCATTGTTCATGAATCACCCTGCAAATACAAGCACAAAATTGCTGAACTTCTAACTCTGCTCAAGCCATTAACCAAAAAGGCTGTCTGTCTGTCTCACTTATAGTTTTCCTCAGAGGAGAACTTATAATTGAGTTCTTGAAGGTATGTATGAGTAAAGGCACTGATTTACAAGGTTTTGACAAGTGTAGAAACTGTTACTGAAGCAATATGACAGTCGTGGGTCGATCTTTTTGTGTTCTCTGTGCCCTTGTAACCTGCCAGGGCAATCGGGTTACTGGAAGATCAGGTATTGTGCATTCTCCTCTGGGTCAAAAAGATAAAAGGTAATGTCTTAGATGAAAACCAAGACCTGCTGGATCTGCAAAACAGTCACTATATTTTCACAGTTTGCAATGATTTTCCCAAGCTTTTAAAATGTTTTTTACCATGCATAACTATGTATTACAGGCACATCTATGTGATTAACCAAGCGAGCAGTGAAACTGAAGTTTAATATCAGTTCAAAATTGTTTTGCAGAGTGTATTGTTTTTCTCTCATTTATTATAAGACCAAAAATTGTTTGAAATGCTCACTTGTCATGTTTGTCATACTGTGTTTACAGAAAGCTTTGTCACTTATCCCATTATTGGATGTCACTCTTGTTAGAGTTAATATTTAAAGTCATTTTGAGTATTTTTGTTTTGTCAGTGCTTATTAATTTAGCGCTTATCAAATGTTAGCACGGTGCTGGCAGGCAAGCAAACAGGCAGAGAGGCACTCAACACGAGAGCTTCACCTCACAGCTCTGCAGACACACCTCCATCTTGACATGCCGAGAATGACAATTCTACCGAATTGCATGGTGGTTTGTGTGACTGATTTTGAGATTCCAAAAAAGTTAAAATCAAGGTGGATTTTCCATTTTGTAGATTTATATTTGTTCGATGTAATAAAACTTAATAATTCAACTTCAGTTGGGTTAAATTAAGTTTATGTAGAAATTAAACTGATGCACTCCCCCATTGCTAACATCTAAATACAAGAAAAGCTTAGCTCTAAGAAGTGGCCAGCGCTAATTGTTTGAGACAGTCAGATGCTCTGCAGACCCTTTGCACTGGCTAGCTCCCTCGATTTTCCAGAAAGAACGAGCATATATTTTTCATGGCTTCTTCATGACAGTTCAATTGTCCTGAGCGATGTGCTTGTGAAGATTGGTTTTGACACTCTTGTCATTAGCTGTTAAGCAGCAAACTTCCTGATGGGATCTTAATGCATTCTGCTGTTACAGTAGGTGTGTTTAGCGGGTCTGAATGCAAAAAGAAAGTTAAGCTTTTTATTTTTTTTTTACTTTGACTACCCTTGACTACCTGTGATCCCAGTTCTGAAATATGTACTAGTGATGAAATACAGTGATGCCTGGTATTGATGAAACTAGACTGTTGTTAAAGAAGACAACAACATCCTGGTACAGCTTCATGAATTATACAAAAAAATAACCCATAAAAACTAGGGGTTTGGTATGACAAAGTCTGATGTATTTTTTATAGTCCAGGGGATTTCTGAAGTCCACAATTCTCTTAGTTTCTGGTCCAGAACAAGATATATCTCTTTTATGAACAAGAGAAGGCCTTTTGGCCTATCGATACAAGTCAAAAATTGGCAAAAACATACTTAGTTAGATACAACTTAGGTACTGGTTGCTGGTAACCACAGTTTCCTGGTCCTCTTCCCATGTCTGCCTTTCTAAAATCATGGGAGACGTGACAGACCATGGATCTGAGGCACAGGCAAGATAAGATACCAGGAAGCTGAGCTTAAAACTGCCTTAGTCTACAATGCGCTGCTTGAAAACATTGCACATAAAATATATATATAAATAAATCAACAGAAAGGCCCATAGATAATTTTGCGAATAAAAAATAAATAAAAAATTTAAACCTTGTCACTGGTTTCTGATTTCTTTAATCCAAGTAAAAAAAATGTTTATAGCCTCAGACTATAATTGAAAAGCTAACATCATAATCTGAAACTGCTCTAGGGATCTGTCACTTCATAAGATTTGCAAGATTCCTTTGCTAATTTAATCTTCCCCACCTGCTTAAAAGCTTTTGAATTTTGATGTTTCTGCACCCCCCTCTGTAGCGATATAAATAGTTTGTAAAAAGCTGTCAATAAGGATGAGGTACTGCAGACTTGATATTAAGTGTGGCATTCCAGAATGGAATGTGCCTAAAGTATAATTCAGTAAAGACAACGTAACTAACATTCGTTTCCTGTCTGTATTGTTGTTTCCCTGCTACTTCTGCGACTTGACAGATTTATTCCAATCCAACCAACTGAGTTATATCGCACTGCACTAAAAATAAGCAACTAAGCTGGCCATGCAGGCCATTTCATTAACTGGCACCATCTGCAGGCAAATGACAATGCCCAAGCTCCTCTGGCTGTTACATTGTCAATTAACCATGCAAGGAGTCTTTGTACCCATGCTATGATTAGCATGGTGGGCTCAACACCAGTGCAGTTCCCTCGAATTCCCTAAGGGAGCCTGCAAAATATGCAGCGAACTGTGTGAAATAAATCATGGCAGTGACTTTTCCTCTGCATTAATGTGGCCATCCCCTTCAAGATCCTCATTTAGTTAAATAGCAAGACTGTTACAACCTGTTGAGATAGATTCTCCTATACTGTATGTAGATGCCAGGGCTAGGCATTTAATATCACTGTCTGCATGGTTTCAGGTTTCATCATTAACTTAATAATAATCAATTGGCACGGGTCTGAGGTCGTATCCTTCATGTACAACAGACTTGAGTTTTCAACAAATGGGATTGTCTCATGAGGTTGTCAGGGAACATTTATTTTCTAAAACCTCAGACATAGTGATTAGTGAATTGGTTAGAACAAGTTTATTCCATACGGCCTTCCCTGTTGGATATCAAGCAGGCTAAAAGCTATACCCCACCATAAAACAAATCTCATAGTACTGTTTTATGGTAAATGGGCAGTACCATGTGATTTATTACCATCATTACCATATGCTTACCATTGATGGGAGTACCAAATGCTGTACCTAAATCAATGGAACTACATGTTATAAAGTCCAATGCATGACTACCATATATATATATATATATATGACATCAATAATTCAACCAATAAACACAATCAATTAAAAGGCTTTTTCAGTTCTATCTGGTGATAAGTACTGTACATTTCCATACATGGTGCTACATCTAGCATTAGCAGAACTCACTGCATACAGATTGTTCTTCGAGGAAGAGCGTGGCAGTGGTTAATTGCTAATAGCCAGCCCATGTCATCACTCACCATTAACTGGTGTTAATAAATCTGTGCTGTGAAACTGCTTAAAGTCTTACTATCCAAGTGACTGAAATGGTAAGCGTATTGGATATGGTATAGAGAACCGGTGCTTTCTGGATAGCAGTTTAAAATGAGTCAATAAATCCATGTGAATTCAATTGAATAGCTCTTATTCCTATGATACTCCACCAGAATCCTTTATAAATGCATGACTACAATACCAGTATAACAGTTCAACAGTCAACATTCAATATGTACATTGCACACATGTATTTCCAATTCAAACAATAACCATACTAGGCTCTTGGTTTGAATGCCTTACTGTATTTTCAGGTTGTCTATTATACTATAATAATAATCTTTATTTTTATATAGTGCCTTTCAAAGTGGATCACAATCGCAAAGCACTTTACAAGATATTAGACTAGGGTGTGTGAACTATGCCTCAGTTGCAGAGTCACTTACAAGAACGTTTCACCCAAAAGACAGCACAAGGATGCTAAATGACTTGCTCAGGGTCACACAGTAAGGCAGAGGCTGAGCTGGGATTTGAACCTCCTGGTTACAAGCCCATTTCTTTAACCACTGGGCCACACAGCCTCCTATGCTGGCACTTCGTGACAGGAAAGAAGGCATTAAAAGGATGGGAAGTGCTAGTATAAACTGAAAGCTTTCTCTAGCCTAGTATGGTACCAGATATGATTGTTTGTTTGCTAAAACATGTGCTTTTTTAAAAAAACAATACATTGCATAGCAAATGCAAAAACATGACAGCTAATATTTATGGAATAATTTAATTAGCTGTAACAAATGACACATACACAACAAGCACATATAAATCCACATACATTTAAAATGTGCTGATTCTCATTCCACATACATGCAAACAAACTGAACTCTTTCTTTCATAGTTGCCTTATAACAGCTAAAATTACAAACACATACAAATGCATGAACCGATTTCAGTTGCCCTGGAGTAGCATGCTCCAGAAATAGCAAGGTCACACTTGAGTTTAATCAGTGAATTACCTGAAGAGGAAACAAACACACAGTATATGAACTCTGATCATACACTAGGAGCTTTCAGAGCACATCTATTTCTTTATAGATGTTGTCCTGCCCTGTTAAAATTCCAACGACATAATCTGAAAAACAATGCAATGGACATCTGGATAGAGCCGGAGAAAAAATCTCGACCGTGGCTCTGAGAGTCACGTAGACGACCCCACCTTTACGCCCCCCTTTGAATTAATGTAATTTTCTCTCTGCCGTTTTATAATATTTATAACCTCCTTGGGGACAGAACTGGAATGACTCTCCCAGACAAGCATCCCATGGAAAGAGAATCAAGGCCACTTGACATCTTAAATCTTCCAGATGAATCGAATGGGTGAATACCAGATATCTGTAATATATATATATATATATATATATATATATATATATATATATATATATATATATATATATACATACACACACAGTACTGTGCAAAAGTTTTAGGCAGGTGTGAAAAAATGCTGTAAAGTTACAATGCTTTCAAAAATAGACATGTTAATAGATTATATTTATCAATTAACTAAATGCAAAGTGAGTGAACAGAAGAAAAATCTAAATCAAATCCATATTTGGTGTGACCACTCTTTGCCTTCAAAACAGCATAAATTCTTCTAGGTACACTTGCACAAAGTCAGGGATTTTGTAGGCATATAGTCAGGTGTATGATTAAACAATTATACCAAACAGGTGCTAATGATCATCAATTCAATATGTAGGTTGAAACACAATCATTAACTGAAACAGAAACAGCTGTGTAGGAGGAATAAAACTGGGTGAGGAACAACCAAACTCAGCTAACAAGGTGAAGTTGCTGAAGACAGTTTGCTGTCAAAAGTCATACACCATGGCAAGACTGAGCACAGCAACAAGACACAAGGTAGTTACACTGCATCAGCAAGGTCTCTCCCAGGCAGAAATTTCAAGGCAGACAGGGGTTTCCAGATGTGCTGTCCAAGCTCTTTTGAAGAAGCACAAAGAAACAGGCAACGTTGAGGACCATAGACGCAGTGGTCGGCCAAGGAAACTTACTGCAGTAGATGAAAGACACATCATGCTTACTTCCCTTCGCAATCGGAAGATGTCCAGCTTTGCCATCAGCTCAGAATTGGCAGAAAACAGTGGGACCCTGGTACACCCATCTACTGTCCGGAGAAGTTTGGTCAGAAGTGGCCTTCATGGAAGACTTGCAGTCAAAAAGCCATACCTCCGACGTGGAAACAAGGCCAAGCGACTCAACTATGCACGAAAACACAGGAACTGGGGTGCAGAAAAATGGAAGCAGGTGCTCTGGACTGATGAGTTAAAATTTGAAATATCTGGCTGTAGCAGAAGGCAGTTTGTTCACCGAAGGACTGGAGAGTGGTACACGAATGAGTGTCTGCAGGCAATAGTGAAGCATGGTGGAGGTTCTTTGCAAGTTTGGGGCTGCATTTCTGCAAATGGAGTTGGGGATTTGGTCAGAATTAATGGTCTCCTCAATGCTGAGAAGTACAGGCAGATACTTAGATACTTATCCATCATGCAATACTATCAGGGAGGCATCTGATTGGCCCCAAATTTATTCTGCAGCATGACAATGACCCCAAACATACAGCGAAAGTCATTAAGAACTATCTTCAGCGTAAAGAAGAACAAGGAGTCCTGGAAGTGATGGTATGGCCCCCACAGAGCCCTGATCTCAACATCATTGAGTCTGTCTGGGATTACATGAAGAGAGAGAAGCAACTGAGGCTGCCTAAATCCACAGAGGAACTGTGGTTAGTTCTCCAAGATGTTTGGGCCAACCTACCTGCCGAGTTCCTTCAAAAACTGTGTGCAAGTGTACCTAGAAGAATTGATGCTGTTCTGAAGGCAAAGGGTGGTCACACCAAATATTGATTTGATGTAGATTTTTCTTCTGTTCACTCACTTTGCATTTTGTTAATTGATAAATATAAACTATTAACATGTCTATTTTTGAAAGCATTCTTACTTTACAGCATTTTTTCACACCTGCCTAAAAGTTTTGCACAGTACTGTATATATATATATATATATATTATATATATATATATATATATATATATATATATATGTGTGTGTGTGTATATATATATATATATACACACACACACACATATATATATATATATATATATATATATATATATATATATATATATATATACACACACACTCTCTCCACAGTTCATTTGCTCCTTTAAATGCAGACCCCGACACAACACTTGAGTTTTAGAGCACTTCCGCGCTATTTTTAATAATACAAAATAGACAAAACGAAACAAAAACCTTGCTCTTACGAGCACTAACTGACACTCACATTGGAATCTAAACTATAAAACAGGACAGCTAAGCTGTTTACCTGTTAAACAAAACACTGAAACACAGTTTTACGCTACCTTTCTTTTTATACACTTGAGCACACTGTCGAGCGGGCTTCTGTACACACCAGCCACCCCGAGCAGACTGCTTCCTTTCTTTATATACCCTGCACCTGGCTCTAATTTACAATGGTAGCCGGGTGCAGGTGATATTTAATTAATAAAACAATTAACAAACCGATTAACACATTTTATGCAGGGAGAATATTAATCCCTTCCCTGCAGTGTATGTGTATATATATATTACATACAATACATTGTTTCTACTGGATACCCAGTGGCTGTATATATGTGTGTGTGTGTTTGTGTGTGTGTGTATATATATATAGTAAGGTGGCAGGGCGATGGTCAGATTCCTCCCTGCCTAAAAACATGTGAAAATGTATGTTTTGTTCGATTTAATTGATTTTGTTTAATTGTTTTATTGTTAATTATCCCCAGCACCTGGCTATCATTGTAAATTAGAACCAGGTACAGGGTATTTAAGCACAGCAGCCAGTTTGCTAAGGACAGTGTGGCTGTAGAGTGAGGAGGTCAAGGTGTTATGGTGAGGTAAAAAAAACTACGTTTTGGTTTTTGTAAAAATCTGTTAGTGTTTATTTTCATATAGTGTGTCAGATAAACAGCTTAGCTGTCCTGTACGTCAGTCAGGGACCTGCATATGTTTAATGAGTGCTCTGAGGGAGCTAGGTGTTTGTTTGTTTTTGTTTGTTTGTTTGATTTATTTGTTTGAATAAAAGTGCACAAAAGCACTTATAAAATTCAAGTTTTTATTTCTGGGTCACTTTCTTAAAGGGGCACAAACCCTAATAACGGCCAGCCTGTTTACAATACACACACACACACACCCACCCACCCACCCACTGGGTATCCAGTAGAAACTATGGGCCCGGTCTTCGATCTTCGCACAGTCGCCTCGCTAAATTTGTGCCTTGGAAAAAAATTGTACTTTGGCACAATGGGAGATATTCCAAAACAGCACAAAGCAGTTGCGAGACATTGGAATATACCAGTTTTTTGAGCAATTCGCAAATCTGTTTGTTCCTCGCAAAACCGTCTGCGCATTCACTACCAATATAGCAACTGCACACAACAAGGAAGAATGCAGAATGATGGACAGTCACCATTAGTAATGCTACAAGCTGCTATCATTGGTGTTGCCCCAGTATGTACCAATATGACAGCAGACGAGACCACACAATATATTGTGCACACATACATACGGACCATTCAAATACACAATTGGCTCCATAGCTAGGCGCCGAGTTTTCAAATTAATGTACTGATAATGCCACTGTTTTATTGAATACGAACAGTATTGCATCACAAGGAAATACTATATAGGTTTCTTTAAAGGCCAGCTGATCCGACATAGCTGTATTTTTTTGAAGTAAAATTTTAAAAAAGGCTTTGGATACTGTCTTTTTTTCTAAATGAAAAAAAAAATTTTTTTTTTCTATCGTCGTACCGTGACAAAATCTAACTGTGTAGCACACTCTCTGATTTGTAAATGTAACGAGGTTATTCACCTGCAAAGTAAAGATCAATCAAGCATTTTTTTATACACAATACACAGACATGCTACTTGCGGTTTTAATCTCAATGTGACTACAAGGATAATAAATAAATAAGAAGATATTGCATAGTCGGCAACTAGTTTGGGGTCATACAAGTACTAATATATTTGTGCACAGTTTTTGTAAAGGATTTGTTGGGCACACAAGCCATCGTCTTATATATTATAGATTACAAAACGATGACTCGTGTGTCTAGAAAAACAAAACTGGTTTTCTGAGTAAGGTGTCTAGAAGGGCTAGTATTCCGATAGTATCCTAATACTAAGTGGGTATTTGGTATCACGTTTTCGGAATACTGGTATCCAGAATACCCTGTTTACATGGCATGTAATAGCTATTCAAATTTCCCACTATACCGAATACAACTTCAATCCTGATAGAACAGGACAACTGGAACAGGTACCCGGAAAGCAATATGGGTGCAGTTGCACCTACCACGCACGGCAGGTGCGCGACCTCGTAAAAACCCTGCACTATGTCCTCACTGTTTGCTCTGGTACTGGGGAGTTTAATATGTTCCTCAGTACGTCACAACAACGCGGTTATGAACCAGTCGACGTGGCGGACACAGCTGACTGGGTGATCCCCACTGTATCACCTGCTACCTTCTGGAAGGTCCCGGTAGCCAGGATACACACACAGACAGACACTACCAACTGTTCAGGCAAGGCATGACTGCACAGGTTTGTTCTAGCCAGGTAATCATGCAGCATGTGGCATATATGATACCTGGACACATTTTGCTCATTGCTGAGCTCCTCATATGTGGATATACATCCTTTCAGCATATCTTCGCTTATGTCGGGGTTGCTGTTGCTGGGTATGCCTGGCATCATTCACATCCACATGTCGACGGACACGCTGCATGCTGCCCACGTTTCCCATTGTTGCCTGTTCGTAGTCAGTGCTGGAATGGTAGTGTGCGCGGAGTTAGCGCAGTGCTTTTACAATCCTTATTCTGTGCGTCACAAACCTGTCACAGTATATCAGGATCACACATATTGTTGGCCACTCCCCCCATATTGTGCGATGCATACATTTTATTTCTGCACAGCGCAGAATGGATTGTGACGCACAAAAGGACGTTTCGAATATGGCAACTTCGGCACAACGGCCATTTGCGACGAGCATACCCCTCTGTGCGGTGTGCAAACCTTTCAAATATCGGACCCTATGTATTCTATTTCTATCATGACTGCTTCAGAACTTCATTCTGCTCGTCTGTTCTAGTTAGGAGGATGCTTCCTAAAGTAGTGACACTCCAGTAATTATAATGGATTTAAGATTTAAGTTGCCATTAATGTTGAAGTCTGTACATCACTTAGCCCCTCTGCTTTTGCATGCATTTCTAATCCCTAATTCGGCAATAAAATTACTGAGATTATCTGATTAGTGTGCATCATTAGCAGAGGAAGTGAGCTTGTTATGAGTCTGGTGGGATTCCGCAGGATTTCTCTTCATCTGTAGAGAACAAAGGGGATTGTTGCACCTACATTGAATAGTAACTTTTAGAATTGTATTTTTTATTTAGCATTGTTGTCAGCTATTTTTTACCTAGAGTACTACGCAGGGGTGTGGACCAAATTATCAGCACACTGATGAAGACTGAAATGTCTGTCAACTGAGTTTTGTTGCAGTGAATAGTATGATAAACCATATTAAAAAAAAAACTTGGCAAGCCAGAGGGTAAATGCATGGTATAACCGTGAAAAAAGCATGACAAAAATACCTGTGCAAAAAATGCAGTGAAAACTTTTATAAGGGTCTCCATCAGATGCTGCTGCCATCTTGAATCTTGGGGGCCAGGAAGAGGCTGCATGCTGGAAAGGGAAGGCAGAGACCCCTAGTGGTCAGGCATGCTGGTCACCCTCGGACTGCAGCTCAAATTGGTGTTTTTTTTTGAGAACAGTTTTGTGTCAGGCAAGAACTTTGGCATTACATGTTGGACATTTTATTATTATTATCGAGATTATCAAACTCTTGACATTGAATAGAAGCAGACTTTAAATATAGATTCAATCTAGCTCTTCACATCTGTCTTGTTTATCATTAGAACACTGTCTATAAAACCAGCTTATAAGTAGTTAATATCTACAAAAAAGGTAGACAATGTTTTGGATGCTGGTAGGCAATATATTGTCAACCAATAACAGATCATATGAATTGTGTTAAAGAAATTGCTGAGATAGGTCTTCACAACATTCAAAATATAAGGATTACATGAAACAGTTACAGAAAACATGTAATCATGCAGGGGTGGACACATCGAGTTTGAATTTGGTACTGTTTGTGTCCCCAGTTAGTTATCCACACTGCACAAGGGGACAAGGAAACATTTTTTTTTTAAGAACTGAAACCAAGGTTTTAAAATCAGTTTTCTTACATTGTATTAACAATAATATGTTAGCTCTTTACTTGTTTTTCATACATTATTATTCTGAATATACAGTAGGTCACATGATCTGATTGAAGCTAAACCATTGGAGCAAAAGTGAGTTGCAGAACAGGAAGTGATTATGTACCAGGAAGCAGCCGCAACCTTTTACCTCTATAATCTTAAAAATAACCAAAATATATTCTACTGCAACTTGTAAAACCTTCCCTGAGCTGCCCAGACCTCTAGGAATGTAGGAAGAATTATCGAGCCAGTGATAAGTCTCACCTTTTAGTTCGGAAATCTGTAGGTCTTTAATTAAACACCAGCTGGAAGAGATCAAGGCAACCAAGGAGAAAATCATGTTTGCACCATTCCACAGCAGATTATATGGGCCCAAATATTTAGACTGAATGGTGTCTAATAATTTTAGACAAATATCACACACACACACAAACAGGACTGGGTGCAGGGCAAGTAAATGTTCAGCTTTTTTCTAATAAGAAAACATATTTCTATGAAGCTTTCCTTTGCTGGTGGTTTATTGAGGTCCTTGGAAATCATTAATGCCTGTTGTTGGTGTGTAAGAAGCAATCACTTTGGCTGGTGGCTGGTGAGATAGAGGGACAATCAGCTATATTATTCCTGTAGGAGTTTTTCCAGCTAATCTGTGATGTATGTTTCAATCACATCTCATTCCAAGGTAAAACGGGCTGTCATCATTTCCATCTTCAGTCTACAGACATTAAGGTGAAATATTTAGGAGATGTGTAACGTTTTGTATTCTTCCTAGTTTATAAATAAATTAATCTACCTCCAATATTTTCTTGATAGCATAATTAATTTACAGCCATCTGTTCTGCCTCAGTGTATACAGTGTATTCTCCAACCCCTGGTTTAATACATGCTTCTTCTTTCACATTGGTTGTGGTTAAGTAACTTCCTCCTTCAGTGTGGTTGAGCAGTTCTCTGGGTACAGGTTTAAAACTTGAACAGTCAGATTCAGTTCAAATTGCTCTGATGTCTGTCGTCTGCAGATGGAAAGAAGCATGATTGATATGAAATAGTTTTCACCTCAATTCCAGTGAAACATATTATCGACCCACTTATTAACCAAGTGCACTCAAAATGCATTGGAAAGAGGTCAAAGAGCAGGCTTTCAAGTTTCAAGGCAGCAGTACTGTGCTTAGACCTGCCGCTGTGTAGAGGAACACTGTCAGAATGACTGCTCAGTTTTCTTCATAGAACAACAACTACAATACAAGACAGCCCTCTGCTTAGCATTCCTCTCACGGTCCTCTCCCTTTCACATTCCACAGCCTTCATATAATCTGCCTTGGCAGACACGACTACAAATAGTATCAGAGCGGATCAGACCCAAGGAAGTAGCACAGTCAGCCCAGTTGATTACAGACCGCCTGCCAAAGCCAGGGCTTTGCTTTCTCCCTCTCCTCCACAACGCTGTCTCAGACAATTGGGGTGGAGTGGGTCCTCTCACGTCTGCTTACACCCAAGCAGTATGACTTCTAATATATCTAGCCATTAAAATTATGCAAATTCACTGAAATAAGTATTTACTATATTGTGTGAGTGTGGGTGCGTTCTGGATGCATTAATGGGCATCATTGAGATACAGCATTATTTGTCTTTATAGTAAAAGGAGGCTAACGAGTTTTAGGGCAATATATTGACTTTCTTCTCTGTACAGCTGATTGTAACATGCTGTATTTTGGGTCCAGATGTACTGATTGACCTCAAAGCTTGCTTTGGCATCTTTCTTTTTCTTTCACTTTAGTTTAAGGAGTGTTTATAATCAGTCTATAATGAATCTATAAATGTCCTGTTAGAGATGTTATGAAGAAATAAAACGCCCTATAATAACAAGCCAGGTCATTTCTTTGAATGATTTCTTTATATGACAAAAAGCTTTAAACTTGAAAATTAAAAACATTATTGTATAAAACTGGTATTCCCTGTTAATAATCATGAAAAAAAAAGGAAATAACATTTATATATATATATATATATATATATATATATATATATATATATATATATATATATATATGTGTGTGTGTGTTTTATAAAGAGATCCTTAAACTACTGTGACCATTATTTATTTTCTTTTTATTATTATTTTTGTGTTTGTAATGCTTTGGCAACTCTTAAGGGTTTATTCAGTAGAGCTATAAAGTGGTGTGAAAAACGTCATCTAAGGCCTCAGAAATACACGAAATAAACCATGCACTGTTAGTTGTTTCATGTGTATAACCTTGATACCTTGATCCCTATTTTAATTATCGAACCAGTGGCAATATTTAGTTCCACATCATTTAGAGCACTTGAATAGACCACTTTGTGCCTCCAGTACTGTATTTGTTTCAGTATTATTAAGTACTGTAAGGGCCCCTTGCCATTACATTGATTCCACTCCGTATTTTCTGTTGCATTTGAAATACATTGCATATCCAGGCTCTTCTGTCCAAAGAAAAACAAAACAAAAGCAATCCCACTCCCAATGGACTTGTTATTGTATGAATAAAACAATAATGTGTTCCCAAGAGTGTGGTTTTGAACAGGAATATCTTCCAGACTTTCCAAGTTGGATTGAACAGTGCGCAATGGAGCGAGTTTGGCAGCATTGCTTCTGACAGCGAGAGTTGAACGCAGCAACCAGAAGTAACACATTCATTGTGATGATTACACAGTCATCTGTTAGTGCTTTAACTCGTCTGTACCATTGTTGTCTAAAAGAAAATAAATCTCCCGAGTTATTGTCATTCCACAGTTCGCTTACAGGTGTTAAGTTATTGTTCTTGGCAATCGTTGTGAAATAGATGAGGTGTGTGAGAACCCTGTCCTGTGCTTTAGAGAATCAATGAAGGGCTGATCTGTATTGATATTGAAATTATTTCTGATAAATAGATCCCACAGCAAGCCTTCTGTTTTTTTCTGTAATTAGAAACGTGAATTGTTTAAAGCTGAGAGATTAGTTGGCTACTCTGGCAGTAAGCCGCTGTCTCTACTGTTGTTGAAACATTGTACAGAAGGTCAAATCATAAGAACAGACGGTTGAGTTGCAATACGAAGGAAAAAAACATTGAACTAAAATGAAGTAAAATATGTCCCAAGGTTATATCATCTATTTTCTTATATTTTATTGGTTTCAGTCCTATACTCCTCTTATTGTGTTCTTCAAAGGTACACAGAGGATATATTGTGGTCCTAAGTGGGTAATGCAAACATAACCAAT
Source organism: Polyodon spathula (assembly GCF_017654505.1). NCBI lineage: Eukaryota > Metazoa > Chordata > Actinopteri > Acipenseriformes > Polyodontidae > Polyodon > Polyodon spathula. The sequence goes on from NC_054543.1 coordinate 6,924,973, forward strand.
AGTCATAAGCTTGTTATGTCTTTAAAAAAAATTCTCAGTAGTGTTTGTAACCCTAAATGCTATAATACTCGTGGAATGTGGAAAATAAATGCCCTTTGGAACACCCGCACAAATGTATCACAATAAAGGATTCCCTTGCCAGTTAGACCTATACTTAACACATGCTGTGCCATCCTTTAGTGAAACTGGCAGGGTGACAGATTTATTCAGAGTCCAGCACAGAGTGCTCTGAAGAGGCAGGCTCTTAAGACTTGAGGACCTGGAGTAGAGGGCAGCACAAAATTGTTGTACTTTTAGAGATATTTCTAAATTATTAGAAATAAAAAGTTGAACAGACTTTAAAAGGTACTCAGATATTGATCATGTAACGGCCTCCAAAATATCTTTATTTGTCAGATTTGTCTTCCTTACCCCCTATTACCTATCATTTTGCCACTGTTCTGTAACTTAAGCCAAACATGCGCTCATGTCACTATGTTGCAGTAGCAGGGGTATGACTAATGCTAATACTTTCATTCATATTTATAACATAACGGGAATCGGGATAAAATTATCAAGAAGCATTTCTCCTTTATAAAGGTTAATAGTTCCCCTGTAACATAAACAGTATAATGATTGGAGTGTGCAGTCAATCGGAAAAATGAATACCTTGCAATTGGATATGTAGCTTTAGTGTTTCCAGTCTTATGGAAGCCATTCAGAGCTTGCTAATAAGTGATATTAGTCATGCAATCAAACAGCAAGTCAAGCCAATGGATGCCTGTAGCAGGGCTCGGGCGATGCACATAAGGAGGGGGCTTGTGTGATTGTTTATTGTAAATATGAGTGTTGTGATGGTAGAAATAAATAATAGTGGGATTTGTTTTTAAGGGAGAACTTGACACTCGGTGTGTAGCAACTAGCCTGCTGTGTTTAGCAGCATGTGTGTAATTACCAGCTGCAAGCTTCTAATCAACAGGTGGGCGTGGTGCAGCAGAGTGCCAGGAATAATAGGGTCCTGATTATACAGATTGGGGCTGCTGTAAGCCATAGGGGTCGGAGCACTGCTCCTGCCCAAACATTGTGCTGCTGAAACGACTGGGTTCAGGAATGAAGCGGCCCGCTCTAACGGAGATTGAGTATATATGCAAGGTTGGAGTTGGGTGAACTGCCCGGGGGCAGGGAGTTAGTTTCGGGAAAGTAGATCCCACCCAGTATAGCAGACAGGTGTGGAAGCGGGACCCCCATTTTGTTAGCGGAGTAGCGCATGGCATTTTTCATGGCAACTTCATTTTGATAGTTTTTTTTACAGTGTTTATTTTTGCTTTATGTACGCTGGCTGGAATCTGTGTGTGTGAATAAACTTGTGTGCCTGCGGGGCGTGTCAGTCCCAACCTTCTGAGTGCATTCAAGGAGATAATTCTGTGCAGAATCCAATTTAGCTAATGATCCCCATGAACGCACCCTCTGTCTCCGTCTCCTGTCATTCTGTCAGTGAACACGCATGCACGTCATCCAGAGAATTCATTGCAAGTACTCCTTGCATCTCGGGTAGCAAGACCCCTCTTACAATGCCAAGCAGTGACTTTGATGCATTTGAGAGCAGTGTCATTTTTTAAAACATTCTATCTACTTCAAAATGCAGCCTCCTCCAATCGATGCAGCGCTGTAATTAAAAAGTGCACACTGTCATTCTATCAATGAACCCAGGCATAAGTTATATTTTGCATGTCAAACACACTTCCCTTGATTCTCACTATATGGCAGCATTAGGCATCACAGCAATTAGAACATAAGAACATAAGAAAGTTTACAAACGAGAGGAGGCCGTTCGAAGGAGGCCATTATCATTATTGGGATGGTACAATACCATTTTTTTTAACTTTACTAAATATTCTAAATATTGAATCATGGGTTCTAGAACTATGAGAAAACCATTGAAGGCATTAAATGTTTGTCAGATTGCCTGGCTTTGCCATACCTTTCTGACCTCTAGTAGGATATACTTGGCTTTGCATTTACCATTGCAAATTGCCATAACATTGAACAAGGCAGGTCTCAAGGAGCTCTAGTAGATCAGTGGTATCGTTAACGAATCCAGTATCTCGTTCATTTGTCAGCTGTGCTTCAATTCAATGACATCTTTAATGTTGTCAGTGTAATTAATGCTTGGATTTTCAGCTTGGCTTAATTAAGAAGCAAGAAGTTAATCAGAAGTTTATGGACATGAAGATTTATGATTAGAGTGTTTTGTTTTGGTGTTTAGTTTGGAAACGTGTGTGAATTTAGACTGCAGACTGGTTCTTAAATGCTGCTGTAAATACAGTTGTAGGACTGTGAGTGTCTGTTTATGGGCTATACACACTTCTACAATATTCCATCCTCATTTTTTTTTCTTTTTTTTAAATTGCCTCAGTTGTTCATTCTGTTTCAAAATACATTTACATAATTGCATCCGTGTGATCTTGCAGTGAGTAAATCCAAACAGACACACTGGTTTTTCATATATGAGTAATAACTTTCATTTGTGGGTCAGTGGTAAGTGCCTCACTGTTTGGTTTGACCTGTTCAATAGCTGATTGCAAAAGGATCTCTTAAGAATAGGTTTAGAATGTATTTCAGTGTCAGGAGAATTATGGCTGGGGCTCTTAGGTTTTTCTATTTATCACCCCCGACACCTGATAATGCATAGGGGATCACAAGGTAATTTACTAGTAGAGTAGCGAATTAGTTGGGGAGGATTCAGAGTTCATTGGTGGGATTGGGAATGTGTGTATGAAGGCGAGGAACTTGTGCAGCATTGCCCCAGTGAGTTGCAGGCGTTACTTTCCTCTAACAGTTCTTTCTCTTTGCTTTTCAAAAAGGAATAATTGCATCATTTTTCAGGGCTCTGCCTCTGTCTAAGGGATGGGCTGGCTTCATTAATCACACTAATGGAGAAGTAAGTGATTTGAAATGTATGCTTTAATCATGTTTTCCCCTGGTCTCAGCGTTCATGCAGGGTGAGTTTTTGTTTACGCCCACATGTGTAGCTGGATGTGTGTGCTTGTGTGTGTGTGTGTGTTTAGCAGATGTTGTAGAGTGCATGTCTATGGCTTTGTATTGCAAGTTCAATTGAAGTCTAGAGAGGAAAAGTACCTGATAATGTTTTAAAATTATTCAGATGTAACTATCTGCTGGTTTTAGCCATTTTCAAAGAACAAACATTGTTCATTGCATTTGCTATTGGTATTGCATATTTTGCATTTGCTATGTTGTTATCCTTGATATAGTGGCAGGGACACTCATCCCTTTAGGCTACCCATGTGATCTAATGGTTTAAATAAATAAATTCCCCAGTCACATTTGTGGGTTAGGCAGAACAGCATGGTATTCACTTTCCACATGTATTATAAGTTGAATTTAAATGGCTATTTTAGAGCACGGCTTAGAATCTTTTGGTTATTCGCTAATCAGGCATAGGCAAATATTTTTAATGCAACATCATAGATAAACTGCTGCATCTTGATATCTTTCCTACCACATTTGTTATTTGGAGATGGAAACTGCTATTGTATCTATAGGGTTGTCCGCACAAATGAAAATACAAGCAAAGAATCTAAATATCTTCCTCAGGAGAAAAGGGTTTAGCAGTGATATTGCAATAATGAGTTAAGAGGATGGATTTTAAAACCGTAGCACTCCTTTAACACTAATGACTGCCGGCCGCATTTATGCTAAAACCGCCACCGGCAGTCATTATGACGGTTACATTTTAAACAACATCAGTATTAAAATGAAATACAAACTATCGGATACAACTCAAAAGTTCTATACAAGCGCATCTTATCAAACAACTGCACAGATGAAACACTATATTTAAATAAACAATTAAACATAAAAGGGCTTATTGTCTAACTTACAAAGAAACTAGTGTGTAAACAGGTACATACAAAACTGTAAAAATGAAAGTAGTTTTTAATTTAAAACGAAAGTAACATGTTTTCTCTTGCATGTGTCACTCAGTGCAGCCCAGAATCCAGGTTGAGCTGCTGCAGTCTGCTGCTTTGCAGTTTTCTGATCGAAAAGCATATTTTCCCTGATGAATTCCTTGTACAAAACGAAGGAATTGATGGCTGCCAGGTCCAGCAGAGATACAACAGACTTGTATATAAAAATAAAATAGAATATCGTAGGTTATATTCAAAATAAAAACAGCTTTGGCGATTCTAGGTGGGTGGGATTATAACGTCCTTATTTTCATGATCTTTCCTTTCAAACACTGTCAGGGTATTTATTTATGTATTTAGGAAAAGTAATAAATGGACAACCGCATAACTTTCAGACACGCAGAGAAAACCTCAAACCATCAGAATGACTTGCCATGGCAGTTCTAGTGTTAAGAAACAACACTATTTTGAGTCCCCCTAATTGGGAAAAATGTCTTCAAAGATCATCTGAACCAGGGTCTGACTTGAAAACCATGCTGAATTAAATAATAGGGTGGGAAATCCCAATATCCCAAATGATGAGTTCAGAGAAGTGAATAAACATGTCTTTGTGTCGTCTTCTGCTGCATAAACAAGATCTTCAGATCGAAATCAGTCTTGAATCATCCATCCTCCATCAGCAATTCTTATGTACAAATAAAAAAAATAAAGTCTTTGGAGAATTGACTGCTTATTCATTCTGGTGAGTTTAACACCTCTGACAAACAGATGGGTACTGGCAACTGCTCACAGATTACAGCAATTGCTCTTCCTTTGCGGGTGGGGTGAAATGCGAAAAACATAGATACAGGAAACAAGACTAATAGAAATTGTGCTGGTTATACCATTCCTTTCTTTCTTTCTTTCTTTCATTCTTTCTTTGTATAGGAATAACATTAAGTCTGTGTTTTAAGCCGTAGCGATGAGATTGTGTTTGCTATACTGACAAGAAACAGCTGACCTGACAGGAAATCAGAGAGGGCCTGATTGCCTCTAATTAACGACCATCAAGGCATCCAGAGCTATCACAGGTCTTGGGGAAGGGGTTGTTGAAGTAATAAAACACGCACACACACACACACACACACACACACACACACACACACACACACACACACACACACACAGTGTCAAGGATTAACACAACGCTGATCCAGCCTCCTGTACTCAGTAATTAAAATGAGATTAGTTGGCAGGAGGTTCTAAGAAATTCCTGTTGTGTTTGTCAATAAGTCCAAATAACTGAAATAAACTCAGGTACAGCGTTGGTGCATTAAGCTTAACTGTTTATTTAGAAAGACTTTGTTACACAGAGGCACATAAACATTGTTGTTCTACTTCCTGTCGTAAAGTCCCGTTCTGTCACACTTTACAGTACCTACATTAACTATCATAATGAACCTTAACCCATACATAACAATTCCCGAGTACAATCTTGATATGCAAAAGATAATTCTGTCATACATGTTTGGACCCTTGGAACAGCCCACTTAACAGAATCCTGAGAGCGTAAGCTAAAGCCTTTGACAGTCCTTTCTATCAGAGAACTCAGACAGGATGCTACCAAGCCTTCACAACCCTTCAACACAGAACAAAGTTATGGGCTGGCAGTCTTAATTGGCCCTGTTCCAAGATATGTCTGTCAGCAAAGCCAAAAGATGCACACTTGTGGGCTCTTGAAGGATTATAGAGAATCACATTCAGCAGAACTTTAAAAGAAAGTATTTAAAGAACAGCAACACATCACATAGTATGTGTAAATGTATAATAAATAAATGTAGTGGTTAATTAATAACATAATCATAAACACCAGGAAGATATATCTATGTAAATGCTCCTTGTGTGACTGACTGTAATGCAAATGTCATCCCTGACATTTATTCTGTAATTTACAATGTGCCCTTTATATCGTGCTGTATTTACAATGTAATTACACCAGAATAACATACCAGTGACACATACTGTTGTGTAGTTACAATACAGCAACATATTTTTAAAAAAGTAGTTAACCATGGTAAAGCACAATAAATTCATAATAAATGCTTTGCAAAGGTTTCATAACAGAACTGCAAAGTCTGTTTTTGCCTGTCAGGCTGTGCATAGTACAGTGTTGATCCACGCAAATGTGCTTTTTTTGTGCTGTACCAGCAGGACCAAAGTCATTATGGAAGCGTCCTCGTGCCAAAAACAAACAAACAAACAAAAAAAACCTCCGGTGTAGGACTTTTTAAATAAAAAAAAGTCCTAGGTAGGAGATATAAAGTGTTATTATTTTTTAAAATTGGCACTAGAACGCTTCCGTAAGTAATAGGCATAGCTTCGATATTGCAAATCTTATTTTGGCCTGCTGTCAGTTACTTGTACTGGAGCTGTGTCCGTTTGAAATGCTCTATTTACACCATTGCACTGCGTACAAGTAATTGCCGTGGCTACACTGGAGAATAGGCGCGACTTCCCTCGGTTTGTCACTTTGCAAAGTTTGTTCAGAAAAGCTCAAGAGTTATTTTAATCCTGACGAATGTCCTGGCCTGTGGATCTCATTGGTAATTCTAAAAACATACATTCAAAGAGTTCCCTGCTGCACTGAATATGCTGTGCATTACACTCCAAGTATTGTGACAGCACTGAACACTATAGCATCCCCTAGTTATGCCACACTTAAATATTTACATATGTCTGTTGAACCACCTATCCTTTTGTGATTAAATGTGGAAAGAACTCTCTGTAACATCAATTATTTGAGAGTGCCTCAATCTGTGTATAGATTATATTGCATGTCCATGCTATAGATGTTGGTTATGTCTTTTTACTGCTTCAGCAGGGAATCTGCATATACTGTATGTGATTGACATACCAGCACTTTTCTTCCATCTGGGACTGAACAGACTGTAACTGCAGTTTAACTGCTCTTTGAGATCTATGGTGCTGTTACAAAACATGTTTAAAAAAGCTCAAACACAGGTCTTTGTTACATTAATAAGATTGGTAGATTACAAAGAGGACTGCATGATCCAACTGTGAGTTCCCGGGATAGCCCTGCCAGTATTAGATTCATCAAAGACAATCCCTGACTTTCTGGAGTAGAACATCATAGTCAGATCTGTTTGTCCCCGCAGTGTGAAACTCCATCTTCATGTTTAGTCACTACAGGCCACCCTTTTTTATTCCCCCACCAGATAGCTGCTGGGGCTTGTGTCATGCTTTGATACAGAACCGTCACTTGATTGCATGTGCTGTGCAGAACACATGGAGCACTCTGTTGCCTTTTGGAGTCTCTGTTAAACGTGAAAGGGGAAGTTCAGGAAGACTCTTACAGACATTGAAGACAGTGAATGAAGACATCACAAATCCTGCTGAATACTGATTGAGTTTTGAGTAGTAAATCAATTCAAGCACAAGGGACTCAAAATAATGGCTGATTGGTCAATATAACTGATTCTTTGTGCTTTGGTAATTCATTGACTTGAATTAGAATAAAGACAGTTTAGACAAGGAATCTGAAGGTGAAGCAAAGAATAGAAAGCAGGGCCCCACCTTTTCCCTCAGAGAATAATGAAGGACTCGAAGTTCAACACTCTACCATGAAAGATGAATTTGAATAATTAATTTAAAGATATACCATAATGGCATTGATGTGAAAAGGGTTAAGATTACTGGAATTTCCAGATCCTAGGAGAACATTCCAGAATGGGGAGATCTAATTTAGATTCTCTCAAATGTATCATTTGGAATTCATTGATCTTTTCAACACATTACTGATGTCTACTTTGGATACAAATCTGTCCTTAATACAGATCCAACAAACACACTGCTCCCAAGCTTTGTAGGTTTTTTTTGAGAGGCACAATTTGGGATTGTTACTAAACATGCACCCTGACCAGAGTGCCCATGAATTTTATCAAATCATTTAAATGTTTACACGATTGAATAATTTCCTGCAATCTGAAACCCAGTATAGCATATGTAGAATACAGGGGTGTCCTAGAAAAACCTGATAACCCATTGAGAAAAAAGTGGTTTGCAGTGTGCAGTGGTAGTGATAATGCAGTGCTCCAACAACAACAAACAGTGTTCACAGTCCAAACAGTTATTTTATTTTGTTTGCACGGTTTGGCACCATTAAATAATAATGCTAGCAACTACACAGCAATGTGCAGCTTGCATAGCTAAATAATACAAGGTTTCAGTCCTGAAACAATAATAAAGGCAATGCCCAGGCACGGCTCCGAGTCCTTTCGAGGTGCCCCCGTGCTGGTGGTGAATACACAATTGTCATGACTGGTGCAGTATTTGAATCCGGGTGTGATGCTGGCTTGACAGCGATAGCTGTCAGTTTGTTAGCCGTCTAATAATTATGCAATTAGTAATAATAATAAATAAACAGTTAGTAACAAAAACACAGTTTATACTTTTTGTCCGTCCTTTACAGGTCTGTTTGCAACCATAATAAAGGAACAGATTGCATAGTCACATCCCCCAAAATAGCCTTAGTGACGCCTGCTTCCTCCAGTCCATGACTGACACATTGCTTACCGTACTAGGGCGATGACTTCTGGTATTGTGACTCTGCCCCCTTCCTGGATGGCTGGCTTCCGACTGACCCTGGAATGAACTGCCGAACCATCCAGTACGAGACACACTGTTCCTGTTATACAGCACCCTCACAGGTTGGGAGGGAGATTGTTGACTAGGATTCATTCACTCTCTGTCACACCCACGTATTTATTTTCTGTAGATTACCTATCCTGCAGGTTAGCTGATATGAACCAGCAGAAAAGAGAACTCTGTATACTGTACTGTCAGAGCAATAAGCCAAAGCAGCAAGCATTCATTTAAAAATAAAGGCTCTAAATCAGTGCACTTGTATTTTCAATCACTTACTGCATCATACACCTACTAGTAATTAGCCCTTGACAAGTGTCCCCAGTAATGGAATAGTTTGGAGCAATGTGCATTCTCTAATGCAGTGATTAGTTGTAGCCTAGTCACAGGGTTTGCATGTATTTACAAGCATGACTGATTAATTCCCAAAATAAGGGAGAGTAAAGAATTGAACATCCTACATTTTGGACAGGTTGTTATTTATGCTGTGCACAAGAAGGCAATGAGAAATTGAATCTCACTTCCAGTCATGCGTAAGATAGCATCCCATCTTCAGTTCCTAAGCCCTTTTTCTGCGGCTGCAATCCAGCGTGAAATAAAGTATTATTCCCCAAAGGCCATTTTAAAGTTACAGGACCCACATTCGAATATAGTTAATAATATACTGTGGTTTTGTGTTGCATTGCATTTATTAGTTTTGCTAATAACCAAAACAAAGTGCCACATTCTCCTGGCTTTAATGAACTCCTTACTAGGTTATTTTTTCTCCTTTCAAAATTAAACACTGAAGGAAACACATGCATTGGCCAGATGGGTTGTTAATGGTCATCCTCATGTGTAAATTCTGTTTATATAACAAGTACAATGTATGGAAAAGAGCAAGGCAGCGCAATTTGGAACAGTGTGATTCAATCAGTGATTCTGTCACTGGGTTTGTGTAAATGCGAGATAGATTGCAATGCTGTATCTGCCCCATAGTAAAAGTATGAAGTGGGCCAGCAAAGTTGAAAGTCCACCAAATCACATGATCTCTTTGGGTTCAGGAAGAACTCAGAATGGGTCAGCAGTTAATATTTTATAGGCTGCAAACATGTACTTTTACATAAATTGCAACTGGACTCATCACTGCAAGTGTTATATCAAGTTATCATCTCTTGTAAGTTAAAGCACAGGCACAGAAATGAAGTCAAACAATCAAACTCCCCAGGTAGCAGTGTTTATGGAACCTGGTCAGAAAAAGAACTCCTTAATTCGTCATATTCCAGTCAGAGAGACATTAAATGCATTTTGTTTCTCAAATTAAAAAAAGTTTCACTTACTGTCTTAAGTGCTGACATAACATACAGTGCCCTTAGAACACTGATAGGTTCTTATTACACATGGGCCTGCAGGCAGAAATTCTGAGAGCATGAATGGGCAGGCAGACATCTGCTGTGGCCCTTTTTAATTGCTGCTGCGGTTGGTCTTACTGTCATTGCGACTTTGGGCTAGGAACAGTAAAGGGGAGGCTGGATCGGGTTAGAGCAGCTGTTAACTAAATGTCTGGGAGGCCAGCCAGTTCATAACTTCCTCTTCATTGACCGATTAGCATCGCTGGTAATGAGGGGATCTCCCTGTTAGAGAGAACGATGCCTGATGGCAGACAGTCGTCAGGACGTACTGCATCTGATAACTCTCCGTTGTGGGGAAAAGTCAAATCTTTAATTATGATGAGATCTGTGCATGTCTTTTGTAGTAGAGCAGCAAGGTGTCAGCTGCTGATATCATTGGAAAGAGCCATGGCTGTCAAATGTTCCTTTTTTCAGTATTTTTTGATATTCGAGAAACTCCCTTATTAATTTAAAATTGTACCAGAAATCAAAATGTACTGAATGTGTCCTTATTATGCCAAGTATTCAACTTTGCTTATTTTCCTTGCTAAGGTTTCTTGATTACAGTATTAGGTATGTATGTAATTCTAATCACTCTATCAGAAATACATAATTTCTCTCATAGCACAGTTTTTATTCTAACTGAATCCACCCAAATGCAGTTATCTAGAAAACAATGATGTACATACGTTCTTCAACACAGTTAGGAAATGAAGAGCACAGTTCACATCCCAAAAAGCTTCTGTATGTTTTAGTAAAGAATGCAATTTGAATCCAAACAGGTATAAATGCAAATAATTGTCACAACCCCTGCCTCTTAATAAAGGGATCCCTATGTGCTTTGGATAGTAACACATATTAGGTAAAGGACACCTGTAAACTGATAACTAAATAAATATAAAGCTGCAATTCAATTAGATCAACTGAAGGAGCTGAGTACCATTTGTTTATTAACCCACGTCTTTCTTTTAACTGGGCTTTTATCATTTATGATGAAAATTGACTTTTTTGTTCTGCTTCTCTATAAATTAGCTAGCTCTTTCATGTTCCAATACTGAGTACCACATTAGTCACCTTGGTACTGAATTAACTAGCTTTATGATAAACTCAAGAGTTCCCAGTATTGCATTAGCTGGCTCTGTCTGACAACAGTAAAGGGTTGTGATGTATAACGGTGAAATGGTTTGCAAGGTTCTTGGAATTCAGACCAGCACACCTTCAGTGCACACAAAGAAAGTCTTTAATTCCCCAAGGACTTTTAATAATAACTCAACGTTTCTTTTCTCTTAATTGGAAAACCTGAGGCATGAAATGTATTGTTGTGAAGATCCACCTTTTATCTGTGCTGCGCTGAGTGACATAAACAACTTGGCAACACTGCTTTCATAACCCCCCCCACCCCCCGCCCCTCTTTTAATTAGGAGCAAAAAAAGGTTAATTGAAAACCTCTCTACCATATGTTCGAGAACCAATCCAGATCTCCATTTTCCCAAGAAGAAAGTATGTAACTTAATTGCAACTGCAAATTTAAACAAGTGCAACTACAAAAAAGCCTAGCATGAATAAAACAAGAATACAAAACTAAAATGCTATAGCCAATTTGCCACAGTATTTTTGCAAGGTAATTTTTAAGTTTTCCCATGCTTTTCCCAGGATTATACTGTGCATTTAGCATTGTTTACTGTGATTTGCCTTTTTTTGCTTACCTATGCTATAAAATGAATGGCAATATCTTGGTGACAGTGCACAAACCTCTGCAGGGCTGGATACATTCTGCTCTCAAAGAGCAATGCCAGCTAGAGGTAGAGCAGTTATCTCTGATGTAATTACAATTTGTGTTTGTGTAATGGACGGAGTCTGGGGCACCACAGACTGCCCAAACGACGGTCTGTAGCCACTGTACAAAAGAGCCAGGCAGGTTTTCACGAGCAGTTCTAGTTGTTTTAAACACGTCTCACCTGCAGGGGCCAGAATCTGTGATGACAGCGAATCACACAAAACTGAACATCACGTTTGTGCCTGTCCGACAGTCGTGGATTGAGCTGAACCAGGCTGTTTTCCAAAAGGTTAGAAAAAGGTCAATAACTACATCTGTCAGAATCACAAAATGCAGTTGAGCATTGGCTGTCCTACCAGGCAGTGAGAACACAGACCTGCACAAAGTGTCACATTACTTTCCAGCACTACTATAAAGGCAGCTACACACCAGACACGTTGCGACCAACAAAAATGGCCAGCGATGCGATAAATTATTTTTTCTTTTTTTTTTTCTTTTTTTTTAATTGATCATAGTTTTGTCAATAGCAATTTTTTTATAGTTTTATAGATCTGGCAACCTTCAAACCTGTCGCATCATGTCTGTGTCCAGTGTGTGTGGTTGCTGTGAAAGTATCTTGTCACCTGATGATAAATCGCATCGCTTCTGGTGTGTGTGTGTGTGTAACGACCTTAAGTCTAGTGCAAATACCTGAGCAGCCTTCCTCTCAGTCATAATAAAAAGTAAAAACTACAGGTAGGAATCCTTGACATACATGTCAATCCAGATCATCTGATCTGCAGCTAATCTCAAGCAGAATTTTGAATTTTTGTAATGTGAAAACTTTAAAATGCCATGCCCATTAAAAATACATTTCCTGCAGCACAAATACATTTGTTCAAAATATAGCGAGCTGATGAGTAATCTTTCTGCCTCCTGTCTATGCTAGATCTATCCTTTTCTTTCTTTCTTTCTTTCTTTCTTTCTTTCTTTCTTTCTTTCTTTCTTTCTTTCTTTCTTTCTTTCCCCAGGGATGTCTTTTTGTGTTCTTTTGCAAACTTTTTCCATAAATAGAAATAAGCAATAAACTTACAACAAAGTTAATTCAAACGCTTGTATGTGGATTTGTACATGTTAGTTTAACAGCTTTTCAAAAAAGACTATATCTATACAGTGCTCCACCTTTTTAAGTGGTCCTTTATAGTGCGTAACAAGGTTAGAAGGCGGTATGGTCATTGCTCCCATTTGTCCCATAATGTTATAAGGCGGAACACAAATAGCACAGTCTCTTAACTATGGCTCCTGACTACAGCTTAAGAAATCTGTTGTTATTTTTTTTCTCATCATATATTACAAAACATGTCTTATACAGATGATGCAATCCATTATTTTCTATAAAGTTTATGCACAGTTAGTAGTCTAACTATGATTTGCTATTGTTTACTCTTTTTTCTTCTTAGGAACATGTCAAGAAGAAAGTGTGGATATGTTTGGTGGATATGGTGTTTATTTCTGTATTCTGAAAGAAAGAACAAATGTAAATGTACCTCTCGCAAGCTTGGCTGCGTAAGAGACTGGAGTGGTTTTCTCTGTCTAAGCAGGGGTCTTATCGTCCTTTGAGATGTTCTTAGAAGTGTGCATCATGTGAAAAGCAGATGAGTATTTATAGAAGTAATTGACACAGAAATTCAGGGGACAAGGTTTGGATCTAACGCTATAGTCCTTGATCCCTGATGCGCTGTGCAGTGCTTGAGGTTTAGTGGCTCACTGTGCTAGTCTTGTAGAATAAGTCTTGAAGAATAGTTTTGCTTGACCAGTATTAGTTTGATAGAATTTTTGTGATCCGTCTCTTTTTCTGTGCATTGTAATTTTGAAGTTGCTAATGTACTTGGAGTTCATTACAAAACAAAATGGACTTTGTGAGTAACAGCTTCAATAAGACTTATTTGCACAGTTAATTACTATGACTGATATGACTGGGTTGTCCCACATTTTTGGTGGTCCTCAGTTATTTAAACTTTTTATTTTCAAAATCTTTTGGCATATTTTGTTTTCTAAAGTAGTAGGTTTTAGTTAAAAACTATTTTATTTAGTTGCTTTTTGTTTAAAAAAAAAAATTATCTTCTTCTTTTGGTCTCTCCCTGCATGTGTTGGAAAATTTGTTTTGGAAATGCAGGGGGGACATTTCTTTGTTCTCTGTGTACTCTGGGATAGGTTTTTTTTTGTTTGGTTTTGCCAGAAATGTTATCGTGTCTTGTTTTTCTCTTATTCTCATTCTCTGCTGAGACTAATTGGCATCACAACCTGTTCGTTTATCTGGGTCTACTGTTTTCCTTTTCCACTCAGAAGGGCTAGAACATAAATGCATTTGATGGAACTGTGATTGTGTTTTGCTGCTCTAGGGTATAAGGTTCACACAAACTCTCCTTTAAAAAAAAAAAACCCAAAAACCTTGTCTTGTTATTTATTTATTTATTTTTATATATCGAGTGAGCAACCCAACTGGTTTGGTTAACTTTTGAGTTAACGGATAGTTATCACTAGAGTTTTGCTGCTTGTCATAGCAGTACAATGATGAAGAAATTAGCCGTTCTTATAAGTTTTACCTCTTATCAAATATGGTCTGTTATGATAGCCCTGTTCCCGCATCGCTGTTTTAGGATCCTTTGTCCTAGATTTTCGATGCAAGTTGCAATGGATTTCCACATTGTCTGCAGCAAAAATGGGTTTTCATGAGTTTATATTGAAGCTAATTTTTACGTGTCATGTGAGCATTTATTGTAGGAAAGGGAACTGGGAAACAAAGAGACAGCTGGGGCTATTCGGTTGATCTATGTCAGACCTAAATGCTGCCATGAAATCATTAAGAGAAGGTGAGAAAACCAACATGTCTAATATTGCGTGCAATTTCTTTAAGCATGTTTGCCTCTAAAATGGAAGTCATATGCTAGGTTAAGAACATAAGAACATAAGAAAGTTTACAAACGAGAGGAGGCCATTCGGCTCATCTTGCTCGTTTGGTTGTTAGTAGCTTATTGATCCCAAAATCTCATCAAGCAGCTTCTTGAAGGATCCCAGGGTGTCAGCTTCAACAACATTACTGGGGAGTTGATTCCAGACCCTCACAATTCTCTGTGTAAAAAAGTGTCTCCTATTTTCTGTTCTGAATGCCCCTTTTTCTAAACTCCATTTGTGACCCCTGGTCCTTGTTTCTTTTTTCAGGCTGAAAAGTTCATATGCTTAATTTAATATGTAAATATGCTTAAGTTCATATGCTTAATTTAATATGTAAATAATAGCAATATTTGGGTCATTGTTTATGTCAACTGACTAGACTGCAGTGAATAGTGCTGTATTTAAAAAATGTTGCTGTTGTCATTTCGCATATCAGAAAATTTTCAAGCAGTGGGAGTGCTGGGTGGAGATGGTATCCATTTATGTACTGATATGTCATATACCAGTGACTCTGTCTGAAACTGCTGCGACAATACTGGGAAAGCAAGAGCGCTAGATACTGCAGATAACAAACGCAGAAGAGTTTTGATGAGATTTTGAAGACCTGTAGTTGTTTTCAAGGGATTTACTAAGCCTGACACAATGTCTAATAACTTGTGTCACACTGTCCACAGTTTTCAAGTCCTGAAATAGTGCACAGTTGGTGTGAAGACAGATTGACACTGTTTCTAAATCTTGGCCTGCAGCTGTACCAATCTGGAATCTGATCTCATCAGCTCTCTAGGATGGATGGGCCTGGACAGTGCATAAGAAAAGAAAAGGAAAATCATTAAATTACTTAGTTGCAACAGTAAACACAGCTGTGTAAAAAAGGCTCCCCTGCCCTCTGCCTCCACCCAATATCCAGCTGTGTCCTGCTTTCCTGGTCTCTGTGCTGCTTCTTTGTCAACTCCTTTTAGAGTTTTTTAAAAAATGGGATCAAGTCTTAATTAAGTTAGAGGTAGTCCTCCTTTAGTCTAAATATATTCAGTTACTCCAACCTGTCCTCGTAACTTATACTCTTTAGCCCTGTGATTATTCAAATAGCTTTTCGTTGGACTCTCTCCAAAACCGCAATGTCCTTTTAGTAATGGGAGGGTCAAAACTGAACACAGTGTTTTGTGCTGTTCCACAAGTATCTTATATAACCTCAGTATAACCTTCTTTGATTTTCACTATATAGTATATAAAGTAGCTATACAGCATGCTGTCAGCATTTCTGAATGCGACATATCTACAACAGTAAAGTATTTCCCTTGATGAGCTAGTTTTATTCAGAACCACCCATTGGGTATTTGAATCGTGCGTTAACCCTAAACCAGTGCCCTAGTGGAATGTCAGTATGGTACAGGGGAACTTTGCCTTCAGATGAGACATTCCCTGAAAGAGAAGATGACCAACAACAATAATTTTGGGATATGCCTGCCACACGTTAGGTATTTACTGAGCATTTTATGTCAGAGCTGCCGATAGGCCCCTCCGGGAGTACCGTCCTCAGTCCCTCCTACCAAGGGAATAAGTGGTCACTCCGCGGAGATCACGTTCTGGGCCCATGACGTAGCCACTCCTCTGGTAGAGTGCACAGCCACTCTTCCAGGGGGGGGTAGGCTGGCATTAGTATATGCAGTCAAAACCGTGTTCACAGTCCATGCATCAAGGACTGGGGGCACCGATGCAGGGAGCAATCCAGCGCAGAGTGCGTCGAAGCACCAAGGCGTCGAGGATCTGGGACCGAAAAGTGCAAAGCACTGAGGTATCAAGGCTCTGAGGATACCTTCAGCACCAAGGGCACTGAAGGTATAGAGGCTCGGAGGCGTCCAAGCACCAAGGGCACTGAAGGTATCGATGAAGGGAGTGTCTGAGCACTGAGGTACTGAAGGCGCCGAAACACAGACGCTGTGAAGTACCGAAGCACAGAGGGTATCAATGCAGGGAACGCTTATGCACTTTAGGCACCAAAGGCAGCAAAGCACCAAGGCATTGGCGGTCTGGAGCACCAAGGGCACCGATGCAGGGAGCGTCCAAGCACCAAGGGCACCGAAGCACTGAGGCTCTGGAGCACCAAGGCATCAAGGCTCTAAGATGCCGATGCACAGAAGGCACTGAGTGTTCCGAAGGTAACGATGCAGGGAACACCTAAGCACCTGGGGCTACTGGGCCGGGTGTCTAGTCTGCACCACGTGCAGTCACACAACCGATGCAGCACGCAGCTTGCAGCGGTTTGAAGCACTGCCTACAGACAGTGTCAGTCTCTCTTTTCTCTCTTTGTTGTTATTAGTTTTTATTTTTTTGCTGGAAAAATACAGACAGCAGATGCTGTAGGTTAGAAAGCAGGCTACAGTTGCTGAGCGATGTAGGGTGTTGAAAGTAAGAAGTTTTTTTTTTTTTTAAACAGTGCAGTTGCGCAGAGTTTCAGCTCAGTCTCAAAAGCTGAGTTTCTGATTCCAGGTAGCGGCAAGCCAACTTCCAGCAATACTTGCAGTGAAATTTAGCAGAAAACTCGAAGTGAGAGCTCTTTTACAAAGAATAAATCACGCAACTGGAGAGGTTAGTTATACCTACCTTACCTACCTGATTGTGAGAAGCAAAAGAGAATGTGATCTCCACAGAGTAACTACTTAATCCCACGGTAGGCGGGACCGAGGACATCACTCCCCGGAAGGGCCTATCGGCAGCTCTGACATACAGTAAAATGCTCAGTAAATGTGGCAGGCATATCCCAAAAGTATTGTTGTTGATTGTCTTTGAATGTATAAACAGCAGCCACCATGTTTTTTCCCAGTCACATATTGAAAAACACACTCACACACAAATATCTGCAGAATTAATGGTTGCCTTACAAAGTAGTAGCAGCCTCAGCCCTAGAGAGATAAACAGAGACAGCGCTATTAAATATTAAGCAGTATCTGTACTCGGACTGCTCTGGGTTAGGAGAGCTCATACTGAGAGGTTCACTCGCCAGTGGCACTGGCTCCAGTAGGCACCTCTCTGCTCAATCCCCCATGCTGAGCACCAGCCCTTTTGTTGCTGCTTGATTTTTTTTTGAGAGAAGAAAACAAGGACATTATACACAAATTAAACATTAATGTTTTTCTATTATTTATTTAGACATTTCTACTGACGGACTGCTTGTCTGATTTTACCAACGTGCCAAGAATGCAGAGCCTGGTGATGTGTCAGTGATGAGCTCTCTGTCTAATACGATCACCGGATCTACCTGTTACAGGAGAAAAGAAAGGAAAGAGGGAGCCAGGATCAAAAGAGCATAAACCAAGGCTTTAGAATCTATTTGCACACCTCCTATTATCATTAGTAACATTGTCTCCGACTCTCACCACAGACTCGATGCTTAACGCGTGCTGTGCCAGTCTGCATTATGCACAGTTAAATACCTTAAGAAGACTTCATTTTAAGGTCCAGTAGTAAGAATGTAATTGCACATAAACTGCATACATGGTTCATTCAACCCTTTTTATCTCTCGGTGGGCGAACATGCTAGTTCATATTAGCTGGACTATTAGTATCTGTTCAATGTTGTTTCATTAACATTTTATGTTTGGGGTTTAACATAACTAAATGTAGAGTACATCATTAGTTACATTCACATGATTTCAAATAGCATTTTAAAACAATTCCTAAGTATTTTAAAGGACCTAGCATGCACAGGTAAGGTTGGACGACTTGTGGACGTGTGGAAAATGGGTTAGAATTGGAAAGTTTAACTAAACAAAGTCTTGGACATGAAGCTTTCCAAAAAAAAGCAGGCACTTATAATAAAGACAATTACAAAACTATATACCCTTGTAATGACTTGCAGCATCGATGCTTGAGAGAGACGACGGGCAATTCCAAGTAAATGTTCCCCAGCACTGAAACTTTGATAACAGTGCTACTTGGATTGGAATTCTTTTTTTAAATTTTATTCTGCAAGGGTTGGAGCCTTTCTATATTTCTTTTTATACTGTATTTTTTCATCAGTGCTACATGTATAGAAGAAATATAATGAATGCAGTATCTGTGTGTGTGCTTGTGTGCATGGAGGTGTGCACAAGCATGCATGTAAAGCTTAAGTCATGCTGGTGATCTTTCCTAACTAGGCTTGTGCTGGCTTTCCTAATGAAGTTATTTGTCTGCTTTATAATATTGCAGAAGTGTCATCTTTAAAAGAAGCAAGTAGAAATGGGGTAAAGGAGATGATTTGAGATGAGATGAGATGATTTTTTTATGAGATGCCTGGCAGGTCCTTGTGACAGCTTCATTAAAGTTCTTCAGATTGAATTGAGTAGCTTGGCTCAACGGGTCTGACCCTAGTTCCCTGTAGAATTAGAAATGTTATAAACCCTTAAAGTTCTCACATATATAAAAAAAAAGTTTGACCATGTTCTTTTAAATAAGGCATCGTTCATTTATCCATAATGTGACTAAAATCACTTCCCTTTAAAGGTGTTATTATTATTTGACGCAGAAGAGAATTTCTGGGTTACTCTTAAACTTTATTTTTTACTTAAGAGGGCACATTTCTAAAATATTCAAATTTATTGCAAAGCCCTTTCTCATTCAATTGGCTGTCACATTGAGAAGAAGCTCTTACTGGCATTGGCCACAGTGTCTAAAGTGATCCATGATGGTAAACCTAGAATGTGAATGTTCTACTGCAGCAGAATTACTTTTCTAGCACTATAGGTTGGTCGAGTCTGACACGTCATAAGCTGTGAGAGTACTTGAAACCCTGCTTTGCAAGTGCAAGTGCCGCAAACAGCAGGTAAAAGCTTTAGGGCAGATCATGGATAATTGGCAAACTTTGACGACAACAGATGCTAAGTGGCTCTGTCTTCCTGGTACCCAGAGCACTGCGACAGGTGCAAGACACTAGTTGAAGCACATATGATGCAAAGTGACTGAGACACGGGTCTCAGCTGTTTGTTAAGGAGCTTGCAGGTGTGCGGTTTCGGGGGAAGGAGACGCACAGGGTGGGTGGAAGTTCAGGACTCTTACATAACTATGTTTAATGATCTTAGGCAGTCAAATTCAAACTATGCAACTAAAGGCAACCAACCCACAAAAAAACACTCATCCACTGGGCCTCCTGTCACCCGTTCTCCTGAGATACCTTGAACGATTTCCAGGCTGAAATACGAAGAGACTGCTATTTTTATGCACAGTGGATATTTCCTAAATAACCATCAAGTACTGTTTTAGATAACTTCATGTACTATTGAAACCGTTATATAGTTTTATGTCACTTCCGCTGCCTACTATGTTTTATGCATATGTTATTTCTTGCTCATTGTCTCTCCATTGTCTGTAATCCTCTAATCCAACAATGGAAGCAAAAAGAGCCTTTTGCAGTCCTTATAACTGCCGATCTATAAATAAAAAATCCTACCCTAGTCCTTACCATTCAACCCTTCCTACGGCAAATTCCCCATTTTACTATCATGACCACTTTTTGTTCTGGTTTCCTATATGTGTGTTATCTTTTGGTGACTCCTACTAGGGATGTACCAGTTTCTAAAATAATGGAAACCATTTCATGCCTTTCTTCTGTGGTCTGACACTAAATCCAATGTATAAAAACACCATCACAAAATAACTGACAAAAGCATTTGCAGAGCCGGTGTCTACTTGACTTTGTTTCTTGTTATTATCATCCCTTGGTGCAGTACCCTACCTGCATTAGCCATAACTCTTCAGCTGCATTACCTATTAGGAGCTGTTTATAAATGTATCCATTAATGGAAAAACAGCATGTCATGGTCTATTGCCTTTGTTCTGAGATGACTGGCAGAAAGATGATAGCAGCCCTGTCAATCATTCACCAGGACTGACAACCCCTTAACACCATCACAGGGGGTGTGGGGGTGGAATGGGGGGGGGGTTATGCAGTGGGTATTTCTGCCTATGAAGCATCTAATTAAAAACACAAAGCGTGCCCTAGTCAGCAAGAAGACATGCTTTGATGGATAAGGATCTGCTGATACACAGGAGGATGGATCTTCAACCCAATTGGTGGATTACATGGCACGATGATTTATGATTCGTTTGATGGATTCGGAGGGGTTAGCAGCTGGCTAAGTCGCCCAGCAGGCACGATAGAGTACTGGGGTAGAGCTACGGCAGTCTGGGTGCTACTGCAGCAGAACATGTTGCTAGAGCGAGCGCAGCTCCTATTTGCCAAGTTCCAAGTGCCTTTGTAAAGACATTGCCAAGCATAAGAGGCAAACATCTGGAGTAGTAAATGAGATTATTTACTGCTGACCATGGTGTATATGCTGTGATCCAACGTGCGAGAGTAAGCAAAGCACGTATACAAGGTCAAGCATTGCTACAAAGATTAATCCTAAGCTTGATATTGCAATTGTCTTTACTAAACAATCTTTCTTTACAGTACATTGTCACTACAATGCAATGGTTCTGTATGAAGGGCAAATGGCACTAGCTATGGCACTAGCTATCAGTAGAATGGTAACAATACCATGGTATCATATCAAGACCACACTGTACTATATATGCTTCAAGTTTATTGTGTTATTCTTGCCAATAATGATGTGGCACTGCAAGGGTTTATTCCAGGCTACACCAGTAATACAATTATATTACAATAATTTCCTAATGGGAAAGTTGGTTTTTTCTGTGTTTTGTTTTAATGTTTTTTTTCATAGTTTTAGTGGTGTTTCTAGTGGGTCTTAACATAATCCATACAATACCATGGCTTTGATTTGAAGGGCGACAGTAAAGTAAAAAAATCTTCATGTGATCATTTTATATATCTTCAAGTTTTGTTTTTAAAGCGGCTGATTACATTATGCGGCTGATTCAATAAACCAGTGATTCTGTATAGGGATCTGTTTAAAGCATTCAAATATAACCCAGAGAATCAACGGCTTGTTTGCTGATAGTAGATGAGTAGATTAGTTTATGTTGCTATAGTTACACAGCACCTAACTTTAGATTACATTGTGGTACATTTGAAATATCTTCAGTTGCCCCTTTCTCCAGTGTCTGCTGTGTGAAGCTGAGCATGTGCAACTTGTAATAGTGTAACTCATAAGCAGACAGTCAGCTTCCATTATTTAGGGTTTGTTTCTAATAAACCAGTTTAGCAAAATGTAGTGAAAAATGGAACTGGCTGCAGGCAGGTGGAATATTAATTGGCTGGTAGTAAACTCTCCACCTTGAATAATACCAGTTTAGAGGCCTGAGCCAGACTCCACACAGGGACAGTGGCAGATGCCAGCACCCCAAAGAACAGCTCTCCACAGCGTGCAGGAGAGGTCATGGAGCGATAGCTCACAGCAGAGGAATATTCCTGCAGTGGTTAGCAGGAAATTCTAAAGGCCCTTGGAAGTGGAGTTATCCTACCCAACTTGAGAGACTCTACTTCTCTCCAGCATTGACCAACAACTGAAATGGGGAAAGTCATAAACCATGAGAGAAACTTACTGTGAGAATAACCTGGAATTTAGCTACTATCCTAAAAAGGAAACAAAAAAAGTTTACATAAAATACATGTCAATCAGCTACTAGTAACCAGACTTAAATGTTCTTATGTTCTTAACTTTTCAACCTTAAAGGAAAATATAATATAACAAATAGCAGTAAAGGGGTATATATACAAAAAAGATATATATATACAAAAAGAGAGACCTAACCTTGCGATATAACCTTGTTTTGTAAATTATTGTCTAAAAATGAATGAACACACTCACCGTAGCTAGCTAGCTGAATTTGCAGTGAAATGACACTAATTAGTGATCGTCTTTTGATAGATATAAGAAATGTGTTCAAGTCTTTTGTTCATTTTTGCAGTGTGATGTCATTTTAACAGGTTTTGTTTTTTGCCTGGCACTAATGTTGCTGCTTGATTAATATTTTCATTTGTATATTCTCGTGAGGTTATTAAAGTGAACCATAAGCCAAAAAAATACTATGTATGTATACTATAAGTGGTGAAAGCACCTCTATAGTAGCTTGTAGGTGTAAATAATCTTTGCCTTGCAGCTGATGAGTTAGTGGCTTCAGCATAGAGTTTGCTCATTACCTCAACGGTAAGGCGTTTGTCTTTAAACCGTGTGGTTTGCGGTTCGTGCCCAGCCTTTGCCTTTCAATTCAATGGGCTGAGATTACAGTTCAATACCTATGCTTCAAGTGTAGCTGAATGTTTATGCTCTAACTCAAAGCTCCTGATGTAAAAAGACCTTAAATTTCTTTACTACAAAATTTTAAAAGAGTTTAAATGCCCACATCTATAGTGACATTTAATTTAAAACATCATATTATATCCAGCATACAATATTTTATCACGCGTGGTATCACATTGTCATACCTGACATTCATATTTCTGAATAAAGCAGCTCCTTTGACCTTTATATCTTTATTAGTTTTGTTTACTGGTTCAGGTTTTCAGTACGTGATAGTTTTAACGCGCCTCGAACAGGATTAAACAAATATCACGCTGGATTTTGTTCTTGATTTAGAAAGTCAACGTGTTATATTGTTATTTTCAATGACTGCCTCCTTTTATTAACAGCGGTCAAGAGCAGACTCATGAGTATCAAACTTGTCAGAGGTGTGTGAACAGCGACTATCATGTTTTTGTCACTGTCACTGGTTTCTTTACACGCAGAGACAAATGCATCAGATGTAATAAGCTATTACTGCAGTAGAAGCAAACTTAATAGACAGAAAAATAGACTCTTCAAATGCCACATCATCATACAATTTATTATTATTATTATTATTATTATTAGTATTATTATTAGTAGTAGTAGTAATAATAATAATAGTCATAGAGTGATACAGGTTTATTTTTTTTATGTTAGAAAACAGTAAGAAAACAATAAGAAATGGTGATATGTTTTGAACGTAGAATAGCTTAGACTTCCAGATGCTAAGACAGAAAGGGCAAGATTCCGTCTTCTACACATTTGCTTTAGTTTGTATTTCGTTCCACATTATTAATTGTGTTCAGCCCACTTCAAGCTTTATCCCACTTGATCTGGCGTGTCAATAGAGGTTAGTTTCGTTTGCAAGCCAGCAGGAGCAGGGTTTATTACACATTGGATCCTGGGGGACCAAGATTCTTCAGAGCAGACAGAGCAGTTTCATTGACTGTCTGACGGATCTTGCTACGGCAGTCTGCTTGTGTTCTAGAGGAGCTGTCAGGGAAGGTGCCAGCCTAAAAAAAAATATTATTATCTGTTATTATCTATTAGCATAAGATTTTGTCTTGTATTATTTTGATATTTAATGACTTGTGCTTGTCTGTGTTCCACTCAGTCAGCCAGCATGCTTAGACTGTAGCAAAACTCTCTCTCTCTCTCTCTCTCTCTCTCTCTCTCTCTCTCTCTCTCTCTCTCTCTCTCTCTCTCTCTCTCTCTCTCTCTCTCTCTCCATCAGAAAGAAAGGAGAGTAGCATGTTGCTGGTTAATCAAGCAATGCAATGTGTCCTTGAAAGCTTAACACAAAAAACCTCTATCACTGATCCCTTTCAGGAAACCTGTTCGCTGACTTGTCTTCTGTCTACTCCTCACCTACTATTTATAAATAGCATCACTGCCATTTTAACACTCAAGGTGTATTTTGTTTTGTTTTGTTAACATGTTGCCAGATACAACAATAAGAAACTCAAGCAGATATGTGTTGTATATATTGCCTTCATCAGTGTCCACTTGATTTTCTTGTAGTTTCTCTTCAAAATATACAATATGTTTGCAATTGTTCTGAGTTCTCCAGCTTCACTATTGAGTGACTTTCAGTTTTACTCAGTATGATTTTCTCTTTCCTTCCTTCTAACTCAGGTCTCAGCTGCATGTGACTATATGAAATTAGAAAAAAAACAATGAAAAAAACAAATAGTGTTTTATCCTGGAGAAACCCAGGCAACATATACTGCACAGTGGTCTGACACATTGGAATACCATTGGAATTACAAAACATTAAAATGTAACCCCACTGATCACTTTCTACCAAAGAATGTACAGAATCTGCCATTATACTACCACTGTCCTGCAATACAAAAGTATTGGATTTCCATTGGAATGCCAATGTATTGCTGTTAGAGATTGGTTGGTAAGGTAAATTGTTTTAAGTATACGTAGTTATTTATTTCTCCACACTTCTCTCCTTCTGCACAATTGCACATTCACACTTCAGTTGATGGAAACTTCCTTAATATCATTGGAGTAAAGCACAGTGAGGTATAGTAAAGCATATTAATAAACATGGCAAAGCAGGGTAAACTATGGTAAATGCATAGCACTGCATAACCATGGGAAAAGCATGGTAAAACTGCAAAATTGCTGTGCACAATCAATGACCTTGAAAAGAACAATAAACAGGCAAAAGCATTTGTAGGAAAATGGTCAAACGCGGTGTGAAGACACAAGAAGAAGTAAACTTTTGTAAGGGAAGGTCAACACAACCCTGTAAGCTGTTTTCAGATGTTGGATTTATTGAGATTTGCTAAGTTTTTGAGTAGTTGTAGACACCATGCTGTGACAGTACTAGATGCAGTCTAAGTTATTCCCAACCTTCACATATCGCCTACTTATACAGATGGTTGGGTTCTGACTGATTTTATACTCAGAACCAAGCATGGTGTGTATACTCTGTGGAGATTGTGTCTTGGCATCGTCAAACCTCTGACCCCTTCTTGCCCTTAGTAAAATGTTTCAAGATCTACTGAGACAAACAACTTCTGCCTTCCAGACATCAAAGTACAATGAGACAAAATGAATTAACCATTGGGCCATATGAGACCTGTCTGTAATGAACAAATATAAATAAAAAATGAACAGCGAGTGAAGTGTGTAATAAAAAGAAATGATGTTGATGATGAAGATGATGATGATAAGGAGGTTTACGAGACATGTGAAAAGAAGGGCAAACATAATGCTAGGTGACAGCAGGGAAAAAAGCAAACCGAAAGAGGTGATCACATTTCACCTGCTGCGGTTTATTTTGTTTGCCTGATCTGTTGCAGCAATATTGTAATTGAGACAGCAGGGGGAAATAGAACTCAAAAGCTGTGCATTAAAGGTTGTCTTTACTTGACATTGTTTTGAATGTTTGCGACTGGTTGCACTGTACATTTATGGTTGGTTTCACAGATGACGATTAACTCCAATCTTGGGCCACCTAATTTTACTAAAGGTATTGTAGAGGGATTGTCCAAACCTAGTAAATGAACTGGTAATGCATGTTCATTTGTACGGTATCTCAAGGTAAAATGTGTAAATATACATTCTGAGGACTGTAAGAGCTATGTGACTAATGTTAGCATTAAAGTATGGTACAACATAAAAAAACATGTGTTTGGATATAGAGAAAAGGGCTAGATTCTCAAAGCTACTGTATTTACTCTAAATTGACATTTCGATTACATGCAAGCATTCATATTTTACTCAGTGACAAAAATGACAATATGGAGTAAGAACCTTTGTGAATCTAGAGCTATATAATAATGTTTGGTATAAGTTGACTATCTATCTATCTATCTATCTATCTATCTATCTATCTATCTATCTATCTATCTATCTATCTAAAATTGGTATGGAGTAAGGTAAAGCAGAGTAAAAATATAAAGGTGAAACACAACAAACACATGGTTAAAGGACTGCTACTCCAAAATTGCTGTGCAAATTTACCATGGCCAACTTTTTTAAGGGTGATTTCTGGTCGTCAGTATACCAGGGGAAGGTAGCAATGAGGCTGAACCAAAGAGGATAAGTCTTGTTAGGCCAAATGGCCTTTCCCTATTCATAAAATACTCTGGTATTGTAGCTCTCACGACTCACAAGTGCTTTTTCTCTTGTTCACAGGCCGTCGAGACAAATCTAGCTTCTAAGGACAGCCACTGGGTTTTCGTAAATGAGGTAAGGGAGGCTTTTTTTCCAGCAGACATTTATTTTGTGACCTAACTATGTGCTTTTTTTTTCTTCTCTGCTAAGATGTCCAGACTGCTTCCTGGTTTAGGCTAAGTAATAGATTTACTGAAGTTACAGCCTTTCTGCTTCAGAATTCTCAGCGCTTTGTCTTCTGGAAAAGATTTGTCCAGGAAGAGTTTCTTCTTTTTGTAGTGATGTGAAATATGTTATTCTGGCTTTCTTTAGTCTTATATTTTCTGGCAGAAAAATATAAGTTTTATGGCCTATAGTTTTATTCAGCTGTGTTGTTTTTGTGCGGTTCACTTTTTGCCTCCCACAGTATTTTTTAACCATCCACTTTATGTTATTAAAAAACAAAAAATCTTTTCCAGGTACTGTATTTATCAGATGACAAATGTTTCCTCCCGCCCATGACAAAGCATACAATAATACAATGGCAAATTAAATAATAATAATAATAATAATAAAATTAATAAGCATCTCACTGCGATTATTTTATCACTTGAGATTAAGTGATGGTGATATCTACTTGATAAGTATATATGAAAATATATAAATTACAGATAAAGTATAAATTAACTATTACATTTCTGACCCCCCGCCCCAATGATTTTTCATTTTCATAAGCACCATGAAAAAGTATTGTGTGTTTCAATGACAAGGTATGCATTTTTATGTCTTTCTTGTTGCTGACATGCTTTGTGGAGGGTGGTCCCACCTTCCCAGGTACCCTCCCACCCTGGGAGGATGGGTTGGGGGTGGACCTCCCCACCTACCATGGTTTGTTCACATTCCGGAAATTGAACTTCTTCATGTCAGTCAATGTCAGATTTGTAACTCCTTCTGAATACACACAGTGAT
This sequence comes from Polyodon spathula, assembly GCF_017654505.1. NCBI lineage: Eukaryota > Metazoa > Chordata > Actinopteri > Acipenseriformes > Polyodontidae > Polyodon > Polyodon spathula. Next base: position 6,952,391 of record NC_054543.1, read on the forward strand.
ATCATGTCCTTGTCTTATTAGTCAGTGATACAATGATATGGATTTGGATGTTTATATCACTGTATGGTACTGAAAATATTGAGAGATTGTTGGTTAACTTTATGAACTCAACTACCATAATTTAAAATGTGTGTATATCACCTTTATTAAATAACATAGCAATACATTTCTGTGTAATGCTCACACAAAAAGAAAAAAGGGGCAATACATTGAAACAAATAATTGTAGTTTGACAGCAGTTTAATTATCATGGACCTCAATAACTTATACAAGATTAGTCACGTTCAGCTTACTTTAGACCTGATGTGTTTTATTATATCGTCATGTGAGCATTTCCCTTGTCACACCACAGTGAGGCTCAGCTGGCAATGTGAGCATTGTAAGACCTGTATGAACGACTGCAAACAAACTTAAAATGTTCTGTTTTTTGTTGTTGTTCCCTAATAAATCAGAGTTGGCGCAGATATGAAAATCTGCTGTAGGTGTCTCAGTTTTTAGCAAGTGTATGTTGATGCCGGAATTTTAAGTTTACCCCACTGAGAACCAGTAACTGTTTGTAGAGCTAGTCTGAAATACCAATTATTTTAACCAATGTTAAAATAAGCTCTTCTCTAGGTATTGCTCAGAAGCCTGCTTGTTATTCCCCTGTGTTTAAATACCTGGAGAAATAGAAGCTAATAATAGAACAAAATACAATAATATAAAATGACAATGGACATATCACACTTTAAAAAGCATTACAACATTCCATCCATGGTACAGCACTGTAAAAATATTGAACAAGCATGACTAGGGTGACCATGTATCCTGTTTGACTGGGACTGTCCCCTTTCCCCATCAGCTGTCCCAGTCTCCCAAACTCTTCCCCCCCAAAAAAACAAGTCCCGGTTTGCAACAGAACCAGATAACTCTCCTTAAGTTAATGATTCCAGAAAAATGTTTTTTTTGTTTTTTGTTTTTTTATGTTCAGGTAGTTTACTGTACAAAATTAAAAGCATGCAAAATGATAGAAATGAAAGGTAGAAATTGCAATACACATGGTGATAACATGTAGTTAAACGTGGCCACGGATAGGAAAGGCAAGGTGCAGTGGTTGTGCAACAGTCAGAGGTTGTTTTTTTTTTTGTTTTGTTTTGTTTTTTATCTTAATGTGAAAACAGTAATAGTTATAAAAGCACTGCAGCATATTCAGATAATATTGGAACAAAAAAAAAAAAGAATTGTATTTTTAAAAAGTTTCTGATCTTTGGAAATCTGGTCACCTTAAACATGGCAAATGGCTGATAAACAGGTAAGCTTGATGATCACAAACACACGCATGCACACCAGCAGTCAGTTTCCAAGGTGACTAATTTCACATGCAAATTTCCTCTCAAATAATATTATGAAATTAAAGACTGTGGCAGCTCTGAGGCTAATGTTAATTATTAATTATTTTCTGAGAGAAACAAACCAATTCCAAGGGTATAAAACTAGCAATAAATAACTGCAATCCAATTTAAATGATGTAGCTATAATGTATAGCTATATACATATTGATATTTTGGTAATTATAATAGCTGAGTTAAAGAATAACATAATTGCTGTTACCTTTGTAAAGATGTTTTTTAAAATGTAATCCTTGGTTGAGGGAAGGAGCAGTTTTATACCATTACACATGCTTTATTTGTCCTTCTCTGTGGCACTAACCAACAAAACAAACAAACTAAAACCTTCCAATATCAACTGCACAGCATGGGATTCCAGCATGGAGCGGGACAAACAGGTTTTAGCATTTCCAAATGGATTCCATTCATGTGAAGGGGTGTTGAGCGCCTGTGTGAAAATGTACTCTGCTGTTTTAAATGCTGTCTGAGATAGAAATATTCACATTAGTCTTCTAACGCAATACAATGGACAGACATCAGCTACTTGTATGTCTCAGTTACTAAGACCCATGGCGGTCTTCCAATCTGTTGTTACACCCATTACTTGTTTTATTGCTCCGTGGCAAATGGTTTTTCCTCTGCAGAATTAATAAACGGCCACCTGATTGTCAAAAAAAATTAAAAACTCCAAACTTGTGGGCTTCTTGTAGAGGAAACTCCAGTGACACCACTGGAGGTGCAAGGTGTTACAGGCTAGTGCCCCCTCCTCCCCTCCCTCGTGTCCTCCACCCTCTAGCTTCCTAACTCCTGCAGCTGAGGGATCGGTACCTTAAAGATCACGACGCTCTAATGATGAGATTTAAACCCCCTGTAGGTAACCTGAGCCACAGATTTAGTCCCACGAAGGATCTGTGTGTAAAGGCGTAGCACCAGCAATGCAGAAGGATGAACATTCTAATTAGGGCCACAGGCTGTAGGCCATGAGATCCCAATTTCATAGAGCGCAGATTTCAGATGGTTTGCCTTTTTGCTTTTCTTCCCTGTTTAAAATTTCTGCAGAAATCAAGGCTTTTTATGACCGAGTTGGCTGCCACAGAGTTAGTCACTATCAAATTATTTAGCCAGACTGCATTGCATGGTCGTACCCATACAGTATTTATCTGTTTCCTAACAGCTTTAAGAAAACAACAGAATAAGTAAGTATGTGTGTTTAAAATGAAAGTGGACAACAGCGGCATCCTGTTTTTGCCCCCTGGCTGAGATATTAGTTAGGATCAGATTTGTCTGACCTTCACAGATGACAACCGTGAATTGGTCAGTAGTAGTCCTTGCAGCCACAATTTCTTGGCAGTGTGTAGGCGTACCAACATACTTTCCAACACATGAACATATAATCACACATATATAGACAACCTAACAAAAATAGTACTAGTTCTACAAGAAAGTGCATGCATTCAAAATTCACCTTGCTCATAAAAAAAAGCCTTTTTACCAACTTTTTTTTACCCCAGCGCAGAAGAGGTTAATGTCCTCTAATCTTTGAGAATGGACAGAAAATCACAAGTAAGATAATTGGGTTGTTCACAGTAGCCTTACAGATACTTCTGTTCACATTGTGAAGAGAACACCAGTTGTGTTTTCTTTTGTCCCCCATGGCACAGACAGGTCAGACTGTGACCCAGTTGTTAAGGCCTTCTGACTGTGTGTCATACAGTAGTCCACTTGTCACATGACTGCCCCTGCAGCCAGTAAGATTCCAACTGCAGAAGCCGTGCAGTCCAGAGTATCCACAGCCACACTTGAATTATCCAGCCAGTTTGTTCAGGATTCCTCCACATTGTGATTGTGTTTCTCTTGTTAAGTTCTGAGTGTCGTGTCCCCTGCAGGAGATCAGCGATGCAGAGATCCTGGAGCTTGTGCACAGTGCTCTGGGCCGCATGACTGTCATTCGACAGATCTTTCCCATGTGGAAGGACAGCAACATCCGCTGCATGAGGAACAACCACCGCATCTCCTCCCTGCTCTGCGACCCCCAAGAGGGGTACCTGCAGTCTCTGCAGGTGGGCCCTGGAGAACAAAAACTGATCTTACAAAGAAGAGAGAGGGGAAGGGAAGGCTAGGGTCAATGCTAGTGTATTTTTAATGTTGTAGTGCAGGTTAATTTCTATTTGCTTTGTAGTCTTACTCACTGCAAATATTTAGGCTTATGTAGAATAGTATTTTATTTGTGTAAGTTTTTGCTTTTTGATTTTGGCATTTGCTACTGTTTGTGTGTGTTGTTTTATAACAGTATCTATGTGTTTAAAACGAACAATGCTCTGAGGTGTCTTTGTTGTTGTTCAGCTGCTGTAGCGTAGTGTTAGGGCTATTACAAGAGTTAGGGTTAGGGTTAGGTTTGATATTGTCATGGAGAACAAAAGGCCATCCCTAACTTGAAATGTTCAGTTTTACAGTTTTACAAAACAAGTGTATTGATAAACTGCCACTTAGCTCCAGGTTAAACCGCAACCAATAATAAGGTAAGTAAGGTGGCAATTTATGTTTCTTTAAACTATCCAATTTATTTCATCTATGGATAAAAATTCTGTTGTATATATGTAAAAAAAAAAAAAAATCATACTAGGGAAGCTAGTGAAGGCTGCACACATAAATACAGCCATCTTTATATTTGTAAGTGTGGGTGACAACATCAGTATTTTAAAGACGTGAACTCTACTGTGAACTATGTAGCTAGAAGTGCTGCTTACAGTCCCTTAGACACAGTGATTTGTCACATATAGCAGCCAGGAGCTGCTCATTCAGCAGAATCTTCAGCGGCCGACCCGACTGTCCTTGGAGGGTTAACCATTCGAGCAACATTGTTGAATTGGAGTTTTTGAAAGCAGCTGTGGCTTGTCAGTAGGTTGTAGATGCAGCAACTGAGTGGTTCCTCACTCAAACTGGAGTCAGAATAGAACTAGTGCAATGACATCACTGCTTGAAGGCATTGTAGTTCTTAACAGCATTGAAGTGTAATTTATAGACAGAACATTATATATTGGAATGTCATATTGGAATTGTCGCAGATGGCTTGAGTGGTGCGTGTGGGTGGTGACGTCAGGTTCAGGAAGCAGTAGTAAACACAGATGATATGGGACTAAAACGGACGCAGCCATATCTTTATTAAATAACAAAACAAAACACAAAGAAAGGCACATTGGCCAAAACAAAATAAACACAAACAATAATGATGTTGCTAAAATGAGTACCTCGCTCGCTCTTTGTATAGTCATGTCTATCTCCTAGGCTCTCCAAGCTCTCCTATGCTGCTCCTTCAATGAGCCCGGAGTGGGTTTTATATTCTGTGGCTTGAGCCTTAATTACCCATTAAATTAAATAATTACCTTATTAAGGTTCCAGCCACATTCCCACGAGATTTTATCGGGATGGGGATTCAACCCCATCCACGTCAGTACACTTTATAAGATCGGCTTTTCGGCGGTGTCAAATAATAAATAGTAATGACGGACGGTTCCCGTCCGCCCGCATACAAACACATATAATAATAATAGTAATAATAATAAGAAGAAGAAGAAGAAGAAGAAGAAGAAGAAGAAGAAGAAGAAGAAGAAGAAGAAGAAGAAGAAGAATGATACAAATGAAAACAATCATATATAAAATATACACCCCATCACAGGAGTACATTATGAAATTATGTTCAAAATATTGTGTTCTGTACACCGCCTACCCCACTCCATCACCCCTTTAGCCACCTTAGTGCATTTGTGATGTATACTCTGTATGGGGTATGTTACAGTCTGCAGATAATAGCTCTCAATTTTCTAAAATTATATGCTTTATACTCGCTAAATCAGGTGGCTAATTATGCATCTAATTGTGCATATAACATGGGCCAAGACATTTAAAAGGAGAAGGCAAACATAATAATAGGAAAATACTAAATACATTTTCAGAACTGTGAGTAGCATTTGGTGCACTCTATTCCTGGTGAAGCAGTATTAAGCAGTTGTCATTTATGTATTTATTTAAAATACTATTTTGTTGTTCAGGAGAGCCAGTGTTCCAACATTGTGGTAGACCCAATGAGTTTCATAAGAACATAAGAACATAAGAACATAAGAAAGTTTACAAACGAGAGGAGGCCATTCGGCCCATCTTGCTCGTTTGGTTGTTAGTAGCTTATTGATCCCAAAATCTCATCAAGCAGCTTCTTGAAGGATCCCAGGGTGTCAGCTTCAACAACATTACTGGGGAGTTGATTCCAGACCCTCACAATTCTCTGTGTAAAAAAGTGTCTCCTATTTTCTGTTCTGAATGCCCCTTTTTCTAAACTCCATTTGTGACCCCTGGTCCTTGTTTCTTTTTTCAGGCTGAAAAAGTCCCTTGGGTCGACACTGTCATAACAGAGAACATGTCACATAATCAGACATCGTAATTTCATACAAAACTCAATATATTCATGATATTCTAGTCTTCCCACATAATATTCAAAGAGCATATTTTTACAGTTAAAGGAAAAACAATAAGGTACCACGTGGGTGACCACTAGTTTTAAAATAAATACAGTAGATGCTGCTTATTAGCAACCTCTCGGCTCCCAGCAAAAAGCTGTCATTAACCGAACGTTGTTATTAAGCAAAAAGCCTAATTTTCAAGTATATGTATATGGAAAAACGATGTATATTATATTTGTAGAAACAGCGCACTGAAATACACGTCTTAGTTCATTACAGTGTTAAAAAATAAACACAAAAACACGAAATATCAGAACAAACCACTGTTTACTAATACTACACTGATGTGTAAAACAAAACAAAAAAACATGCACAGTACTGTACTGTACACATAGTACTAGCAATATCAATATCCTTAAAAACTATAAACACACTTGGTATACAGTACTTAAGCATAATTTTTGAATAAGTAGTTGTTGTTCCAATGTTGTTTGTTTTTTATGATTCGCCACCTCCAGCTGTAAATCACTCTCAATTTAGCATGCAGGTTCGTAGCCAATTTCGAAATGCGAACAGATTTTGAGATGCCAAACTCTTCTGCTACCCGTACTTGTTTAGCACCGGGTTCATGTTGTTGTGCCTCCAGAATCCAAACTTTTTATCGGCTATAGAAAGGTCTACATGTTTTGAAGCCATGATGACAGACGACAGTCAGACTCAGTAAATTTACAGCTGCGTTATATAAAACTGATATATAAAATAGACGCTGCGATGCGTGCACGCTATGTGCATGCTGTAGCCATAGAAATTGTAAAAAAAAAGAGTTGTCATTAAGAGGCAGACAGTCGTTAATATCCAAAATCCATTAACATTAAAGTCTAACATTAAATTGGGATGGGATTGGTTCCCGTGAAAATATTGTTAAAACTAAAAGCTGTCTTTCTCAGGGTTGCTAATAACTGGCATCTACTATACCTTGTCAGTTGTCAGTTGCAGACTGGACATCTGCACAGCCAATTTCTCTTTGTGTTTTACATCCAACATTATGAACCTTCACATGAAGACTGAACTAAAAAAACAACTCTTTATTCTTACTACTGGCTCCTGTAGGAGCTGACAACAAAGCTTGTATCAGCTTTCACAGTCTGGAAAATGGATGCAAGAGAGTCATTCAAGACTGACCCCTCTAGCCTGGGTTTAGGCACACACTTCAGGACAAGGAGGAGAGGGGAGGTTAATTAGCAGCTGCTGGTAATGGAAGCCCTTATTACTCACTTCAAAATCCAAGTATATCTTTAAAAAAATGTATATGAATCGCCTTCTTTTGACACAGTATTAAATTCCACAGCTACAAGGTCTTACTGTAACCCCCTCAATTTCAACACAGAGTCATAAACTGTATCAAGTATGTCTGCATTGATCTCTACAAAGTGAAGCACAGTCCATGCCCCATTAAAACAAATCTTTGCAAAGGTGTTATTCTGACCGAATACATCTTTAACAACCTGAACACAAAATTCCAGTATGCTTTACACTGTTGTTTTGCATTCAATTATTCGTTCCCTACTTATTTATGTCTGTTTTTCTGCTTCATTAAACAGAAGGTATATTAAGAGTGTGTGGCAGTGTGCCCCGCCCCTGTGAGTATTTTGTGTTATATGTTATCCCATGAACCAATATCCATACACCAACATTAACACACCACATGCAACATATAACACAAAATATACACAGGGGTGGGGCACACTGCTAGAGTGCCATTTATTTATGTATTAGTTTATTTATTTATTACGATATACCTTAATGATGTACATTACTGGTGTAGTAAAGCATTGGAGCCCAATAAGAATAGAGTTGTATGGTAAGGAATGGTAAATCTAAGCAGGTTAGACTGTAAAATGTGTGTAGATTTACAATGGTGGAATTAGATGCTCTCTAGCAGTGAAGCTGTGGATGTTGCTGTGTTGTGCGTTCACAGCTGCTCTGACTCTCTGAACATGTGTGTCTGGTTTAGGTGTCCAACCTGTACCTGTACGACAGCGTGCTGATGCTGGCCAACGCGTTTCACAGGAAGCTGGAGGACAGGAAGTGGCACAGCATGGCCAGTCTGAACTGCATACGCAAATCTACCAAGCCCTGGAATGGAGGCTGGTCCATGCTGGAGACCATACAGAAGGTGAAACTCTTTGCTGAATCTTAGCAAGTCATGTAAACAATCTAAATCAACCTAGATATCCCAAAAACGGTAATCACTTAGTTAAGCACTATGCTGCCATACAAAATGCAACAGATAAACTTGCTAATTTATTTAATAAGTCAATGAACACTGTGGATATTGTTTTCCTTGTCTTCTGGCAGTCGTGAGTTTTTAATAACATTGTATTGTATTGTAATAATAATAATAATATAATAATAATAATAATAATAATAATAATAATAATAACAATAACTAGAACTGCCAGGCGGTTTATTGGCTTCCAAGCTCAGAGCCAGATGGAAATTTTGGCAAGCTGTAGTATTGCAGCACAGATCAGTTTTATGGAGCAGTTTCAATTCAGAATACTGCATTACTTTGTTATCTCACGATGCTTTATAACTTTAAGTGCCATCGTAACCATGACCCTATCTACACACTGTAAGGAGTTGTAAGCTCATTTTACATTTAGCCTTAAGGAGAGGTCAAAGGTCACGATCAAGGTATTTTTTTAATAGAGCATATATGAGTTCCTATCTGTGTTCTATATTAAGCATTAATTTATATACACTCTGTAAGGAGTTATAAGTTAGTTTTACAGTTTAACTTAAGGAGAGGTCAAAAGTCACATGCAATGTCATTTTTGGATAGAGTACATATGGTTTCCTATATGTGTTCCATAGTAACCATTAACCTATCTGCACCTTATAAGGAGTTATAAGCTAGTTTTACATTTGACCGAATTTGATGTGAAAAGGTTTTAAAGAAATGTGTCATGTGACCGTATTGGTTTATGCACAAACACCATTTTTGAAAAAGTCCATTGTATTGACACAGGGCTGATGTGAAAGGTTGGTCTAGCGGCCATCTTGTTTTACAAAAGAACACCATTTTGTCATATTTGAATTACATTGTCCACAGGATAATGCCTACCAAGTTAAGAGTTAGTTGGTTAAACAGTTTGCAAACAGAGAAGCAGTTTGATGTTTGGGGCGCATTTTGGCGAATTTGGTGGCAGCAACTTTGATAGTAAAATTTATTGCAGCAACTTCTTGAAGCGGGTTTGGTTGCTGATGATGTATGCAAAGTTTCAGATCAATCGGTTCACCGCTTCCCAAGAAAAAGGTTTTTAAAGAAACTTGTCAGGCCGCCATCTTAGTTGATGCAGGAGCGCAATCTTGTTTGCATCTGAACTGTAATTATCACAGGATTGGTTACACTGCATGCGAACAGGAGAGGTTTAAAATTTTGGGAGGAAAAACGACAATAATAAAAAAAATTATAATCTTTACACTACCAATAGGCTTCCCAAGGCTTCACATAATCACATTAAACTCACGTATGCTGTACACATACTTTTGTTTGTGAGACTGTCATTTTCAAGGGTATCAGAGGGACCAGCCAGAAATCCTGTTTCTATTCAAAACCAAACACCAGGAGATTATTAATTACAATTACAAGTTGTCACGTTCACCAGACAGTCCATTAGTCTTTTCTTAAACGCAATGACACAGAGAAGAGTCTTCGGGTCAGGGAGGAGTCCATGATTGAGGAGCCTGATTGCAAAAATAATTTCAGGTACTACTTCCAAATATGTGAAATCACCAATTGCACAGCTGGTGAAATACTGTTTGTGGGGCAACCCTGTAAACAGACACCCCTCATATGTTAACACCGAAGATTTTGTATCAATTCCAAAAGAATGTTTTGTACAGATAATGCATTCTATACGCATTCGAATGATACACCCTAGAAATTGCAAGTAATCCATCAGAATTCCTATAAATTAACAACCATTATGTTAAAGTGTGACCATCCATTAGGATTCTTTATAACTATGCTATACAAACTCACAATGGGGTGAAAACTGAGTGGAAACAAAATATCTTAAATTTGACTATTAAACCAATCATGTTTTGCAAGAAAAGATTTACCAAACTTATATAGACACTCTACCACTAGAAAATAAATAAATAAAATAAAAATAAAATAATAATAATAATAATAATAATAATAATAATAATAATAATAATAATAATAATAATAATAATTAGGACATTGAATTCTTGTTAACATATTAACAAGAATTGAAATACACCAATGTGTTCTCAAGTCAGAAGCTAATTGGAGAAGGCATTTGTTTGCCTGCAGTGGGTTTAGTGCTTTTCTTTGTACCTCCTCCATTCATAGGAAGTCGGCAGCCTTGGGAGTCACTCAAATTTTATGAACCTCTATTTCAAAATAAATACAAATAAAAAGGATACAGATGTTTGATGTTTGTCAGCATGTCAAGCCTCCCCGACAAGGGAGTCAATTTAGCTGTCTCCAGGGCCCGCATGGCTTGCGTGCATCATTTACTGATATTACACCAGCTTTGAGATACGCAGGAACAGGAGAATGTTTCTCTTCAATTTCATGCCTTTTTACAATTGAATGAGCTGCACACTGCTGAGTGGAAATGGCGCATTGCCAGTACTTAACCTTTTGTCACATGGACACATCCCGTCCTATTATTATTACACCATGTAACAAATATATATTTGTTTTTTTGTTCCTGGGTAGTAAGTGTTATTCCCTAATTGCTTATGCCTCAAAAGTATAGAAAATAGCTATTATTCCCCACAAACTTTGCTTTTGTGACCAGGACAGTGATAATTCAAAATATCACTATTTCCAGTGGGAAAACGGGCAAATGTGTGTCTTTTCGTTCACATAAAGTCAGAAAAAAACAACATATGAATCCAAATTAACATGTATTTATACTAAAGTAATACAAAAATGACTACAAAGGATTTAGAAGTGAGTAGTTTTTCGAGATTTACGATCATACTGTATTTACAGTATAATCGTAAATCTTGAAAAACTACTCACTTCTAAATCTTTTGTAGTCATTATATATGGAGACAACTTGTTTTGTTGTTTTCATTTCGTAAGCTATATGATACAGTTTAGACATGGTGCCACTAAGTATCACAAGCATTTCTCTCCAGGCCACTGGTTCTGTGTTGAGACTGATAAAGCTTTCCTCTCCCCAATGGAATATCCTACACAGAAATGTATGCAGTCCACCGACTGTTTTAGTTCAGTTAAACAGTGGGGAACATAAAAGAAAGGTTGAAACAAAGATGTGGTCAGGAAGAACCAAATATGCTTCCAAATGTATATGTCTTCAATAAGTTAAAAAGTATGACTTATCTTTTTTGCCCCCCCCCAACCCCCACCCCTAAGAAGACAATGCTATAAATCCTTCTACAGAACAATCAATTTGTCATTTCAGCTGTCCTCATACCAGACTGCTAGGTGCTAAAACATTCTCCCAGTGGAATAGGAAGGCTGTGACTTGAATATCTTATTCTACTATGAGTGCTGTGCAGGGAGCTGTAGACAGTACCGGAGGCCAGAAATAAATATATAAAGAGAGTTTTAATGTTTAGATCACTTTGTGTTTGTCAGTTCCCAATGGGGATCATTTAAAAAAAAGGAAGGTTACATTTAGTAAAACCTGAAATGTCCTGAACTAACCTCCTCTTTAAAATTACTTTAAAAATGTGTTTTATTCTCAGAAGAAACTCACATTGCACATGGTACACTGGGACTGGGGTTTAGGTATGCTATTATGGCATTGTTACTGCAGGTATAGTTTTGTTAAACAGTATTATGGTTTTAACGTAAATTTGGTTTGGATCGAATATTACATTTTTTTTTTTTTTTTTTTTTTTTTTTACTACGGCTCCCTCCTGCCCTGGAATTCTCTTGTAGCAACACCTGAACTACACATTTGGCCGTCGGAACCTGTGTGCTCCAAATTCTCTTTTTTTCTCTCCCCAATTCCTAATGCTTTTTGGAATGTGTGTTCTGAATTGCACAGGGCCGGATAAGTGGGCTCACTGGCGTGGTGGATTTCCAGGATGACGGTTACAATACTCACGTGCAGTTTGAGATCCTTGGAACTAGCTACAGCGAGACCTTCGGCAAGGACGTGCGGAGGGTGAGTACATAGCACTCATGGAAATGTATATGCTGTGGGTGTTGGGAATCCATCCCAAGCCCTCCTAACTTACAAACTGCTTACCACAATACAACACATACAGTACATAGGCATTCAAACACTAGTGCTGAGGATGGAATCATGTTTCATCTTTGGTATGATTTGTTAACGAGCTGCACATTGAATAAGTAAAATTATCACGTTTTGGATTTTGCTCAGGTGTGGGCTCCAAGTAATCTGAGAAAATGGCGTCCAACAAGAATTTGCTTGTGAATTAACCTGCAGTAATTGTTACCCTACATTCTTGAACGGTGCATTGCTAAACAATCACAGTGGTCAATACTGTTATAAACAACCCTGTAACAGTCTTTATGTGAATACCCGTGAAACATGAATAAAAATGCGCTTAAAGTAACTCTACATTTTTATGACATAAGAACATAAGAAAGTTTACATACAAGAGGAGGCCATTCAGCCCATCTTGCTTGTTTGGTTGTTAGTAGCTTATTGATCCCAGAATCTCATCAAGCAGCTTCTTGAAGGATCCCAGGGTGTCAGCAGCAACAACATTACTAGGGAGTTGGTTCCAGACTCCCACAATTCTCTATGTAAAAAAGAGCTTTATCTAATCTCCATTTGTGACCCCTGGTCCTTGTTTCAGGTCGAAAAAGTCCCTCGTCGATACCTTTTAGAATTTTGAATGCTTGAATCAGATCGCTGCATAGTCTTCTTTGTTCAAGACTGAATAGATTCAATTATTTTAGCCTGTCTGCATATGACTTGCCTTTTAAACCCGGAATAATGCTGGTCGCTCTTCTTTGCATTCTTTCTAGAGCAGCAATATCCTTTTTGTAACAAGAACTGAGCATAATATTCTAGATGAGGTCTTACTAATGTACTGTAAAGTTTTAACATTACTTCCCTTGATTTAAATTCAACACTTTTCGCTATATATCTAAGCATCTTCTTAGCCTTTTTTATATCTTCCCCACATAGTCTAGATGAAGACATTTCTGAGTCAACATAAACTCCTAGGTCTTTTTCATAGATTCCTTCTTCAATTTCAGCATCTCTCATATGGTATTTACAATGCACATTTTTATTGCCTGCTTGCAGTACCTTACACTTTTCTATATTAAATGTAATTTCCCATGTGTCTACCCAGTTCTGAATCTTGTCTAGATCATTTTGAATGACCTTTGCTGCTGCAACAGTGTTTGCCACTCCTCCTATTTTTGTGTCATCTCCAAATTTAACAGGTTTGCTTACTATACTAGAGTCTTATTTATTAATGTAGATTAGGAAGAGCAGAGGATCTAATACTGATTCCTATGGTACTCCACTAGTTATCTTGTTTATTTTTTAGGTTTCTCCTCTAATCAGTATTTTCGTTTTCTACTTGTTAACCACTCCTAATCCATGTGCATGCATTTCCTTGAATCCCTACTGTGTTTAGTTTGAGAATTAATCTTTTATGCAGGACTTTGTCAAAAGCTTTCTGGAAATCTAAATAAACCATGTCATATGCTTTGCAATTATCCGTTGTCAATGTTGCATCCTCAACAGGTTAGTTAGATGAGATCTCCCTTTCCTAAAACCATGCTGACTCTCTCAGTATATTGTTACCATATAGGTAATTTTCCATTTTGGATCTTATTATAGTTTCCATAAGTTTACATATATTAGAAGTCAGACTTATTGGTCTGAAGTTAGCTGACTCGGTTTTGTCTTCCTTTTTGTAGATCGGTATTACGTTTGCAATTCTCCAGTCTATCAGTACAACCTCTGTGTCAAGAGACTGTTGCATGATCTTGGTTAGTGGTTTGTAAATAACTTCGTTCATTTCTTTGAGTACTATTGGGAGGATCTCATCCGGCCAAGGGGATTTGTTTATTTTAACAGCTCCTAGTCCCTTTAACACCTCTGTCTCTGTTATGCTAAAGTTATTTCAAATTGAATAGGAACAGGTTGACATGTAGAGCATGTTGTCCATAACCTCCTTTGTAAAAAAAGTAATCATTTAAGATATTTTCTATTTTTTTCTCTTCGTCTATGATTTTGCCATTTGTACCTCTTAGACATTTTACCTCCTCTTTGAAAGTTCTCTTGCTGTTACAATATTGGAAACACTTTTTGGAATTGGTTTTAGCCCCCTTAGCAATGCTCTTTTCTTCTGTTTCTTGGCCTTTCTAAGTTCCATTTTGTTTTGTAATTGGGATGTAATTGTTTTGCACCTCTAGTACTGCATTTAAAAAAAAAACAGCTATCCTTTTCTGTGGATGTTTTCTCTATTTTATGCCAATCTACTTCTGTTAGTCTATGTTTCATTCCTTCATAGTTTGCCTTTCTAAAATTGTAAACCTTAGCTTTAGTCATTACTTTTTGGGTTTTAAAAAGTACTTTAAATGAGACCATGTTGTGGTCTGAGTTTGCCAATGGTTCTCTGACCTCTGTTTTTGTTATTCTGTCTTCGTTATTTAAAAAGACTAAATCAAGGCATGCTTTCCCTCTAATCAGGGCCTTGACAAATTGCGTTAGGAAGCAGTCATTTGTCATTTCCACCATTTCAATTTCATCCATCGTGCTACCCATTGGGTTTTCCCATTTTATATGGGGGAAGTTGAAATGCCCCATTAGTATGACTTCTTCTTTGCTACATGTATTTCTAATGTCATTGTATAACAGATTTTGGAGGTATAGAGCACGACCCTATTATAATTGCCTTTGAATTTTTGTCCATTATTCTGACCCATATTGATTGTGAGTTGTTTTTTTCTTCCAGATTTAACACTTTGGCTTTAAGACTATTTTTTTTTTATGTAGCACTACCCCCTGCCTCTTCTGTCCTGCCTGTCTTTCCTATACATTGTATACCCACTAATGTTATATTATTCTCCATCACTCTTGGATGACTAAGTTTCTGTAACACCAATCACATCGTAGTTACTTGTTAGTGCAGTAGCTTCAAGTTCGAGACTTGTATCATTTAAATAAATACATTTAATGGCTAACTTTCCTGAGTTGTTGCTCTTGTTTTGATGTAGCCTTCCTTCTGTTTTTTTTTATTTCTCCCCCCTTCCTTTCTAGTTAAATGCTTCCGAACCTCCTTGAGGATCCTTTCTCCGAATAGATTGGTTCCCTTTTTATTTAAGTGCAGTCCATCCCGCCTATATAGATATAAGAACATAAGAACATAAGAAAGTTTACAAACGAGAGGAGGCCATTCAGCCCATCTTGTTCGTTTGGTTGTTAGTAGCTTATTGATCCCAGAATCTCATCAAGCAACTTCTTGAAGGATACCAAGGATACCAGGGTGTCAGCAGGGTCCAGACTGCGCACTGAATTTGCTGTGTTTCTCAGTATGGAGCCTCCAACAATCATGACCCCCCTTTTTTTTTGCTGCCTGGCTAGCACTGTTTACGGGGTCCTGGATGTTGTTCCTCTCGTTCTCTTGATGTTGGTTTTGATCATCTAAATTTTGAAGTGGTTCGGTTTATTTGATGTTTTGATTTCTGGTGGTTGTGTTTTGACTACTTTTATTTTTTTCCCTGTCTCTGTTCGTCGACTTTTTTTGCTCTGGGTATAGACACTATTCATCTATGTTTTCTTATGGATTGGTATTAAAATGGTTTAAAATGAAATAAAAAGGGGAAAGATGTTCCAGGGAGTTTCAGCTTGTTAATAATCTTTCATGTTGCCAAACAAGGTGAAAATGAACACGTTGGGCTCTGACTGAGCTTCAGGTCACTCTAACTGAGCTCAAAAGATCTCTGAGTCGATTGTTGAAGCCCAACTGGACTTTGAAGGATCCATATCCATTTTAATTGGACAGTTTGTATTGTAATTGGCTCAGAGTGGTTCCAATGTAAATAGATGGATATTTGTTCCAGTGACCTCTGATTGACAGAGGGACTTTGGTATAGCCTATGGTGGATTTGCACAAGTTATTCAAGCTTTTGTGGTGACATGAATGTGAAGTACGACACTCTCTGACATGGTAGGTAATACAATGTGAATAAGAGCGTGGTATTTGATGCCTCTGTGTAGACGCTGAGCAGAGGGGCTTGATGTAGCTGTTAAGATTACTAGGAGGCAAAGGTAGGAAAAATGTAATAAAGATTGAAATGCAATTTCCTCCTTACCAACTACTGTGTTTGTCTGCCTGTCTTACTGTCTTAGAGTCATCTCTTGCACACTCAAGCAACCAAATAAAACAAATGTCGCAGAAACAGATCACCATGATGCTCTCATCATACTAGAATTTCATGACTGTATAGTGCTTTTTATAATAGTATGATCAATAAATGGACCTGATAATAATAATTTTAAAAAATGTCCCTACTGAGGGTATAATATGTGACAATGATGCTATACTTTGCATAGGCTATGACACAAACTGTACGCCTTGAGACAACTTGATCCTCAGATTTCTGGATCTACTTTCCACTAGAAACATCAAACAAGAAACATCATGCTATATACAGTAAATAAGCCTGTAAGAGATCAGATAATACAATTTACTCCAATATCTATTTATGGCTAAGCCTTGCTCTATCACTCATAGACATCACTCGAGAAATACATTTTATTTTTATTTTCTACAGTATAAGGCTAATGGCAAGCTTTCTATTTCCATCTGGGAGTCATAGTCTTCTGTGATGGTTGGTATGAGAGAAACATTGGTGTCCATATTGGCCTAATAAAAACAAGGTTGCAGAATTAATTAACCATGAAGCAGCTGACCTTGACATGAGATGTAATCATAATTGTCTGGAGCATCATTTACATATTAACCTTTTAAAGTGAGGCAAGGACAATCTTTGTCAAAGGATTGAATCAAAGTATTAATTATATCTGTGATAATTACCTTCATCTGTCTTTTTATATATATATATATATATATATATATATATATATATAAAAAAAACATGCTTACAGAAACAAAGAAGGTGTTAACCACCCTGTGACAGACTCACCCTAGTTTGTTTTGATATAAAAAATATTGTGGAGCCTAAACTGCTATTGTTGAAAGTTCATTGTCTTACACGGCATTGGTACGCGTAGATATTATTTGTTGCTGTTATCCTATTTTGCTTTGCTGTCTGAAGTTGCTAGCATGTACAGTAGATTCTGCTCAGAGTGAGTAAAGGAGAGAGAGAGAGAGAGAGAGTGAGAGCGGCTATGTAACATATATGAAATCCCAGTGGCACTCTGCTAAAGATTAAATCTCTCCTCCCGAATAGGAAAGGCATAATCTCTTCCAGCTGACAGTGTGATGAAGTCAGGGGCTGAGGGAACGTTGCAGTGACAGGTTTACAGTGTACAAATGTACCACTGTGGGTATTTTCATTGGTTTATTAAGGAGATACAGACCCTGCAATGAATACCAGTAATTTAAAAGACAGGGTCCCTAGTCAGAGAATACGTGAGCCGTGATAAGGCACACAGACCTACCTCGCTCATAAACCGGAGCCATCATTGTCACAGAACAGAGACCTGCAGCTGTAACAGACAGCATGATGCACTGCCACCTTCAGGAAATTATCTGCAAATTAGCGGCGAGACAGGGTTATTCTCTAGCCTTCACCTCTAGATACATGGATTTGAATCAATCTCAGGTAAAACAAATTTGGTGATCTTAATCTAACTAGTGGACATTAGTCTGCATTACAGGTCAGGTTTAAGGTGTGTTGGCATCATAGGTGTGAGCTCCCATTTTCCCTCACCTTTCATGAAATAGAGAAGCACAGAAACTACAGTCAGCGGAGCACAGTAAAATCTTTAACTAGCCTTGAAAAGCTTACAGCCTGATGCAGCATTTCAATCTTTAAATACATGAAAAAGGCTACAACTAATTTCAGTGCTACATGTTTATTGTAGGGTGTACCATAATTAAGTAATCTTTTTCTGTTTGTTTGGGAATCTAAAATGCTGTGAGTTGCAAAAAGGTGTGCAGTATCCTTTAAAACCTTGTCGCTTTGCTCCATTAAATCGCAGTAAAGTGCTGTTGCCATCGGTGCAGTATAATGGAAGAGCTGTTTACTGTTTTACAGAACCGCACACAAAAACAGGAATTGCAAGATTCCGATGGCATAACTGGGTTTTATTGTGCATAACCGTGGTTCACTCAACATATGTTATAGTGCAGAGGCATAGCAAACTGTAGTTTGCTTGTAGCTACAAGAAATGTAGCATGTAATTTGGATGTGTATGACAGTAAGCCTGAGCTCTTGTGTTCATGTGCTGCAAAATAAAAGAATAAACAATAATTAAAAAAAAAAAAAAGTTGTCATGCATAGTTTTCTACCAGCTGTTGAAGCTGATTAAAAGTAAATCTCCTATGAAGCTAACAGTGAGAAATGTGAAGCGTTGGGGGATCACAATATAGTAATTAACCATTAATTACCTATTACCAAACAAAAGTGCTATTGTGTTAATGAGCTTGTAAACATAAAGAGCATGATTCGCAAAGCTATTTTTTTCATCTGAAAGAAGAAAACTCCAAATAAAAAACTAGACGATAGATTACTTATAAACCCCTAAATTAAACATATACATTGTTTGTTGCTTATTTGGTCACTTTGTTTGGTGCATGTTTAAAGACTATCTGGAGTAAAAAGCTTTGACAATCTAGCTGCCCCTGTCTTCATATCCAATATTAGCAGTGAAAAGGCAACTGTGAAATTATTTAGATGCCAAGGACCCCTGTACTGGTTTTAAATGAATCATAGCACTTTAATTGTGTATGAGAATAGATCTATATTTGTGAAGTATTAGCTGCTGGTGAGGTATGGATTTGCTATTTGTTTGAGATGCCCTTGTATTGTTTTTTTTTTTTTTTTTTTTGTAATTCTTTCTAAACTTGTACTCTGGAGTGAGTGTCCAATCACAGACCTGGAAGGTCATTCCACTCCAGGTTTAACAGGTGTAATTATTATACTCTACTTCAAGGTCTGGATGGAGGTTTAATTGGTTCATTTAGACAATGTAGAACAGGGTTGCCGCAAGGACCAGGAGTGGATGGGCCAATTTTTGCCACCCCTGGTTTAGGGAAATGCTTGGAACGGCACAGACAGGCTGATCCACAGTTGTTTGCACCGAAACACCTACCTATCTGGATAAGAGAGGTTTAACATTTCTATCTGAAAATAGTTACCTTGCATGTGAGTTTGTTTAAGATATATAATTAAATACTGGTAACTCTAACAGTCCTTAATCACACCAAAAGCTGTAAGAGCCCTCGCCTCTCTTTGCTTTCCTTTCCAGGTCACAAGAGCAGAAACAATGTTTTAATACATCCCTATACAAACACCCACTGTGTGCTAGCTCATAATATATTTACAGCAACTCCTCGGTAGGCTCCCAGAGGAAACAAATCTTTCCCTAATAAGCATGTTTGGTACTGTGTATGCCAACACGCATCTCCAAGGCAACCAGACGTGAGCTTACCTTTTCCTAGTTGCCAGTATATTTATATTCATTGGTGTTCCTGACTTGGAATTTGTAAACAATCAGTTATCAGTATTCACTAACTGGAAATACACTTGAAAATAAGCCAGATTCAAAGACATTTGCTTAGCTGTACCTGTTGACTGTTGTCTCTCATAGCTATAAACTTGCCACAGTATAATAAGGGCTCACAGTTTTTCAGAATAACAAATTTAAACTGTTTAGTTTTCTTTCTACACAGCTGAAGAAGGGCTTTCATATGAAATGATCCAATATAAATTGTTTAATCATTTAAAGCTTTTCAAACACACACACAAATTACCTTTCTTCTTCATCAAGTCTAAGCAAAACTGAGCTGGAGTCCAGAACAGGCAGAGGTTACTCTTAACCTTTGATTTACTGAAGAGTTCCACTGAGGCTTTATCGTGAATGTTTCTAAGACCTCCATTAGTCCTGCTAACCTGCGAGAGGCTGCTGCAGGTTGATCGGAACTGTGTTGGTTCCAGAAAAGGGTTAGTCACTCGTATCCTATTCTATAATTTTACCTTTTGTTCTTACTCAGTTCTCACCATTTTTTCATCTGCTGTCTTCCTTGTGAAAGTCCTATTTATTTATTGCCTTCCACACACTATGGATTCCAAAATGTATGCTATGATCTATATTTCTTGTGAAATGTATATGTTGGTCAACACATCTGAATTTAAGGAAGACTTTATTTGCAAGAAGTCCTCTGTCATGTATTCTTTAATGCAGAAAGCTGCCGAACTTGAAAACAAATTGGAATCCTTAGAAGTATAAACGAAAATGAGCAGTTCATTAAGAATAGTTTAAACAAAATTGATAACACTTGGTTAGTTTTGGATACTGAAGGTGAGACTGAAAATGACTTTTAACTTCATAAATGCGCTTGCTTCATGTGACGTTTCAGTGCCACAGCATGAGAGTGGAACTGTATGTGTAGATGACCTGAAATAACTGTTAGAAAAAGTACAAAGAGGAGGATGAAACAGAGGTCGGGTGGTTTTAGTAGGTGATTCGGTACACGCTATGTCGACAGTGAAATTGGGTTGATACTTGCCAGCCTGGTGCAAAAGTAAAGGCTATTGAATCAAGAGTGCACAGTTAATTAAATCACAATAATAGTCTGTTGTTATTGTACATGCTGGCACAAATGACATAAAGAAAAGAAAATCTGAGATTGTGAAAAATGATTTTAAATCCTTAACAAGACATCTGAAAAAGTTCAGATGCAGAATTATTCTCTCAGGTCTACTACCTGTTGGTTACTACCGTCCCAGTCTCAGCTTACTTGCAGAGGGCAGCAGGTTTTCAGGTTTTCTGCAAGGATGCTTCACAGTATGGATGGTGTTCTTTGGGTGATGCGCTGTGTTGGGTTTGTGCCAAACATAACGCTTTGCATTTAGTTTCGTCAGACCACAAAACTTTTTGCCACATGGCTACAGAATTTTGCATACTTCAAACGGGATTCAAGGTGGGCTTTTTTGAGTAATGGCTTCCTTCTTGCCACCGTACCATACAGGCCAGATTTGCTTGGGATATTGTTGTCACATGTACACTTTGACCATAAAAGCCTTGGCCATAAAAGCCTGCAGCTCTTGCAAAGTTGCCATTGGCCTCTTGGTAGCCACTTTGATCAGTCTCCTTCATGATCGGTCATCCAGTTTGGAGGAATGGCCTGATCTAGGCAGGGTCTTGGTGGTGCCATACACCTTCCACTTTTAAATAATCGTCTTGACCATGCTCCAAGGGATATTCAAGGCCTTTGATAGTGTTTATACCCATCTCCCGATCTGTGCCTTTCAACAACTTTGTCCTAGAGTTCTTTTGAAAGCGCCTCAGTGCTCATGGAGTCTTTGCTTTGAAATGCACTACCCAGCAGAGGGAACCTATAGGGTTAGGCTTAGAGTTAGGGTTAGGGTTAGAACTGCTGAATTTATCCAGAAATTTTGTGAATCACTACACACAGGTGGAGGCCACTTAACTTGGTGTGTGATTTTGAAGGCAATTGATTACACCTGAGCTAATTTAGGATTGCTATTACAAGGGGGGGGGGGTTTAATTAATTTTCTACAAATTTCTAGAATTTTTTTTTTTCACTTGGAAGTTGTGGGGTAGGATGTGTGGATAAATGAAAAAAACAATTTTAATGCATTTTAATTCAAGGCTATAAGGCAACAAAAGGTGAATGTGGGAAGATGTAAGCCCTGCACATGGGGAAATATGTAGTTTATTGTATGTTTTGGGGTTAATTGTTAATATTTTGATTTAATTAATTGTTTAGCTGCTATGGCACTCCACCGGGGATGATTACCCGTCTGCATGGAGCAACAGCTGAAAGCAATCAGCTGTTCCTGCAGACGGGTGGGCGTGTCTCAGTGGAGCGTCAGTATAAAAGCATGGCGATCGCTGTGATCGGGACTGCTGCAAGGCCTTCCGTTTTCACGGCACCTTTGATTTATAGTTTGGGGTATTGTGTTTTATTTTGCACTTTTTGTACAGCTTGATGTATTGGTCTTCTGTGTGTTACCATCACTGGTAACGTCACATGACCACCTTTATTTTACTTTCGTTTTCGTTTGTGTTAATAAATCCTGCACACCTGTGCTGGCGTTTCAACATCAGCACCGCCTCTGTCTCTCTGTGTGCTTGAACAGTGGCTACCCACACACGTGACACAAGTAAGACCCTGTCACAGTGAAAAATATGAAAGGGGGTGTAGACTTTCTATAGGCACTGTACTACATGCTCTCTTGATCCTATTCCTACAAAACTATTAAAATATGTTCTTGGTGTTATTAATACCAACATTTTAAAAAAATTATAAATGATTCACTTTCCTCAAGTTATAATTCCCTCAGCTCTTAAGGTCGCTGTGGTAAAGCCTATGCTTAAGAAATTTGGATCCTGAAGTCCACAATAGCTATAGGCCAATTTCCAACATATCATTCTTAGATAAGGTTCTAGGGAGAGTTGTTGCAATTCAATTACAAAAAGTTTTTGTGCTACACATAGCACCAAGACGCCCCTTGTCAGAGTTGTGAATGATCTGCTGATAGATTCAGGCTTTCCATCAGTTTTAATTCTTCTTGATTTAAGTGCTGCCTTTGATATTGTAGACCATTCCATCCTACTGAATCATCTTGAAAGCACAGTGGGACTGTCTGGCCTTGCACTATCTTGGTTCAAATCTTATCTTTCTGATAGGTTTCAGTTCATCTTGTTGGGGATGCAGGTAAAATCGGCATTATTGGAAGTTGTCTGTGGTGTTCCACAGGGCTCCATTCTAGGTCCATTGCTGTTTTCATATATATGCTACTGTTAGGTGACATTATCTGCAGACAGGGAGTGAACTTCCATTGCTATGCTGATGATACCCAGCTATGTTTGTCCCTAAAGCAAGGAAGTTCTTCTGCCTGGGTGTTATTAGCTACGCGCTTTACATTCTTTTGATCAAGAATGTTCTAATGCTGAATTCTGATAAAACAGAGGTCATGTTAATGGGATCACAGAACCAACTAAAAGGTAACGTGGGATTACATGAGCTCGAACTTGCAGTCTGTCATCAAAACTTAACTTAAAACTTAAATTAGAAATTAAGAGTTTGGAGGTTATCTTTCATCTTGATCTGTCATTTGAGACTCATTAGGGAAGTTACTAAAGTATATTTTTACTATTTGAGAAATATAGCCAAACTTGTGCAGTATAGAATTAATTTTAAGATTTTGCTGTTAACTTACAAGGCTGAATGGATTAGCACCTAGTTATTTACATGAGTTAGTGACCCCGTATCTTCCCAACCGCACTCTGAGATCACAGGATGCGGGGCTGCTGGTTATTCCTAGGGTCAACAGAAGCAACACGGGAGGGAGGGCTTTTCCTTGTAGAGCTCCTAAATTATGGAATTCTCTACCTTTGTCAGGGAAACTGTGACTGCTACTAAGTCAAGACTAAAAACGCACTTTTATAAAATGGCTTTCTTATCTTAGTGGGTTTCAGTGTAACTTTAAAATTGCTGCTTTTGTACTATTAAGTGTATACTGTTATTTAAATGGTCTGACTTTGGCAGTTGTATATGTGACATGCCATACAAATGTATTGTGCTTATTTTTTTCTGCTATGTACTGTACAGTGCTTTGCAATACTTTTGCATAAAAAGCACTATATAAATGCAATAAATAAAATCAATAACTATAAGTATTTCTAGTGATTCATGAGTATCCTGTTGATCCTCTTGATTCTCCTGGATATAGAGCTGTTTGCTGTTCTTAAATTCTCTGTACTGTATATGCTGCTTCCACAATTTTTATCAGCCACAATATCTTACAGTAACACACACCTACAGCACAGTTATACCATCAATTGCTCATGAAGAAAATTACAATTGTTCAGTAATGGTAACCGCTGGCATTTACTGGCAAAGCCCTGTTATTGCGTTGTGTGCGGGGCAGAAATCAGTGACATTTCAAGATTGTCTTTTCAAAAAAAGTCTTTGTGTTTTAATGAAATACTCAGCCAGACTATTATTCACATATAACATGGTTTTTGTGATAGTCATGTATATTTGTTTATTTGTATGATATCAGTAATAAATATATAGGAAGCATACAGCTATACTTAGTCAACATTTTTGATGACATGGCTTTTTATAGTATTACTTTACAATTTGTTGTATGGCGTTTGGAATTTTCCATGGATTCAATTTAAAAGAGGCTTGTGCTACCACATTAACACACTAAAAACACACTAGCACCTCCCAAAACACTATAGTTTCCTTTGCTAGTACGTACTGCAGTATGCTATAGTTTAGGAAACTATTTTTTGGATGGGCAAATCTCCAATGTGGTTGCTCAAGCCCTCTGTTATTTATTTACATATTTATTAATACAGGAGATTTACCCCTTGAGACCGATGCCTCATTTACAAGGGGGTCCTGGAAAATGATAAAAAGGACAAGCGCAAAGTACAAGCAACACCACAAAAACACATGTGATTCAAATGTAATTAGCAGCATGCAGAGATCAAAGAACCAAATAAATAAGAAATACCTATATCTATCTGTTAATGTAGACTGAAGGAGAAGCATTGGCAGGAGGTTCGAAGCAATTGTCCTATATGATCTTCAAAAAAACATTGAAAGAAAGGTTATCAAATTCTCTTGTCACTGGATGACAAGTTCTTAGTAAGCTGTGGTAAGCTGCTTGGATTCCTTCTGCTCAGCTACTAGATTATTCCACAGGCACAATAGTAATACAAAAAGTGCTTCATAGTTTTCTATTCTTCTGTAACCTGTATGCCTATGCTGTTGAATTTAAACAGACTAGTGTATTTTTCCCCCTTGGACATTACAGGCTCAGTGTAATATTTTTTGTAATCTTTCTCCAGTACAATAACGGACCACATGTTTGCCATCTGATCTGAGAAGGAAAGAGGTGTAAGAGGGAACAGAAAGTGGCTCTGCTCTGAAACCCGAGTTCATGACATGAATATCTGTCTGTATTTGCTTATAATTACTTTAGTTTTTGTTTTCACTTGTTATTAAAGAGGATACCGCATGGTTCCGTATGTGATAAAAACTTAACATTAGACCATCTTCACAATCTTCACCAAGCAATTATATAACTGAGCAACCAGAACTTGACTGAAACTCAACCCTTCTGAAATGAAGTTGGTAAATTACAGTGTCAGCTTGTTATGATTAGTATTGTGTGAAAACTCATTAAGTGTATTAATTTGAGATGTTCTTGTGGACTCTGAGGAATAATGTTTTCCACTTGTTGCTGTGCGTTGTATTGAATTGCACTATGTAGTAATTATTCCAATTTAATTAAATGAGAGTTGCAACATGTCCAATAGAGACATTGATGAAATGTCAACACACGTGTCAGACCAAGCCTAGGGAACACAGTGAAACGCAACTGTGCACCGTAATTGAGGACAAGGTTATAAGCAATTTGAGTGGTTGTTAAGTATCTGTTTTTAACTGTGAAGTGAGTTATTTACGAGATACCAAGTCAGACGAGTCATTACCTCATTGTTTACTGAAAAGAATGCAAGCCTTCGTAATAAAGTAAATAGTTATTTTTAATAAATTATATTGTGAAAGCGTTTATTTTCATTTATTCAATTTGCTTTTTCTTTTCAAACTCGCAAAGGCCTCCTGGCAGTAGGCACCAAAGGCAGAATTTCTTTATAGAACTCATGGTAGGAGGGAGATACTTAATATTTAATAAAGCTATCAACCTTCAAAGTTCAGAACATAGACAAGAGCCGAGTTTCGTGAAGCTGCAGGCTTTTTTGCTTTTCTCTTTTTTAATGTTGTATTTTCTCTCTTTTTGACCTTTTTATTACATTTGTTGTGAATCAGAAGACACACAGCCTAAGAAACAACAACACACCCTCCGTTTGTACTCCAGCTTATTGTGTATAGATCCAGGTGCTTTGCTGTGCGTGGGTACCCTGCCTTCTAAAAGTTTGGAAGTTTAATATATATAATATATATATATATATAATATACATATACACACTTTATAGGTTAACTGGAACTTGCTGGTAATAGGCTTGTAGATTAACCAATGAATGTACCTGGCACTTATACTATAGATTTCCTGCCTAAAACCTCACAAGCTTTATATTCATAATGCTTTACCATGCTTTTGTATGTTTTATTACCATTTTTGTTGTGCTGAGAATCCTTCGGTGGTTCACGTGTTTGTTTGTTTGTTTGTTTTTACATAAATTCGGGTATGCACATATTTTAAATACTATGCAGTGGATAAACTGGTGCTGTGCCTTTATTGTCAGTAACTGATTGCAGTTGGACCATTGGAGTGAGTCTGAAACACAGCTCTTCTTGGTTAGTACTCCTTTGAGAGTGTTTTTTTTTTAGCTTGGGTAGTGGGGTCAAATACCTGCATGTATTCCTTGAGTGAGGCCTAGTTGCCTAATTAATGTCCATATAATCTAAACAACAACAAGACTGAACACATAGATGTTCCTTAGTAGTATCATTACCCATCCATCGTTCTATAAAATCTACGCATGCATGTTTATTTTTAAGATAGCTCTACTAATGTTTTGGTACTTAAAAAAAATAAAAACACTTAAAAGTATTCGCCTATTTTTAGATGTATGTCCATTGTTCATGTACAAATACATTTACAACAACAGTTTTCTTGAACTAATACCAAAATGATTGCTCTCTGTCAACCCCGTGGTTCTTTTCAATGTCCTTGCGGAAATTTTCAATCAGTTTTCTTACTACTTATTATTTTTTTCATATGGTATACAACAATGGCCTTGAGCTTCTGTCATACTTTTGTCTCAATACTTATACGGTTGATGTGACCTGCTTGAAAAATCATCCTTTTGTTGCCGCTATCTTTATATGTAAGTAATGTCTGTGTGTTTGAATTCCTTTTAATATTTTTACTATTATTATTATTATTATTATTATTATTATTATTATTATTATTATTATTATTATTATTATTAAAGGAGGCTGTTTCAGGTACAATTTCTTTCTTTCTTTCATTCCTTCCAAAAGAGGATGTTTAATATGGCCGCATGATCTGCATGACTAAAGTTCTGTTGAACAGACATGAATGCATACAGGTGCCCTTCTGTTTGGCTTGGGGAGCCAAGCTGATATCTTACCTGTTAGCAATTGCTTGGTAACTGTCATCCAGCAGCTTGTAAATATCTTTCCAGCTATACATTTTGACCTTTGGTTTTAGTAAGGTATAAGTCCAGGTATAAGCCTTCAGTCAAGCTCTGGGTATTGTTTTTTAATTAACTTTAAGCAAAGAAGTTCTGTAGTAGGTCCTCTGAATACAAATACATTTACAACAACAGTTTAATGTAATTCAGTGCAACTCTGTGACTATAGCGCATGCTGCGTAATAAACCACAACACTTTGCCAGATACTCAATGAGCCACATTTGTAGTGATAAACCACAACACTTTCCCAGATACTCAATGAGCCACAGTTGTAGTGATAAACCACAACACTTTCCCAGATACTCAATGAGCCACAGTTGTAGTGAAGCTTTTTAAAGCAAGTTTTTATTTTATTTTGAAGTAACACCAGTTTTGATGTTGCAGTAACATAATACGTGTGGTATTTCGTACTTCTACTGGGGCCACTGTTGCAAGGGGACAGGTTAATGATAACACCTATTGAGGCCACAATGGTGTTTTAAACTTTCAAAAAGTCATTAGGTGAGAAGAATGCATTAGTTAGGAAGTGTGTGATATCCATACCCAAACCAAGCAGCTCATTAAACAAAGCAGTGTAGGTTTATGCTAGTTCTAAAAAGCAGGACTGGGTACAGGGACGGGCCATTTCCTAACGGGCACGCTACAAGAAGTTGTCTCTGCTGGCTACGAGACAGTTAAACTTATTATTTAGATAATCTTTTCTTTTCATAAGAAGACTAACGTTCTCTATATAAAAACATATTTTTTTTTTTACATAAAAAAACAACTATGATAACTTGTTACTCTCATTAAGATTTACAAAGACTTCATGTGCTCAATTACCACAGTCCTACTGGCTTATTTAGCATCTCTGTTTACATGAATGCGTTCGCTATACAGCATTGCTTTATTCAACTCCCTGTGCACACAAGACAGATGTTTGGAGCTTCTCTAAGTGTATAATTTGCAGACAGAAAGTTATATATACTTTGTTTCTCATATCCATTGCAGTTACAGGGTTACTGATATCATTATTGATGCAGACTGTTATATGCTGGTGGTGCTGGTGTTAACCCTCACATGACCAATAAATAGCTCTTTTTTTATTAAGATTTTGTGCCATAGATCCTCAGCATGTAGCATTAAATATACTGTACATTGATGGATGCAGACCTCAGCCGTGTAGCAGATATGATAATATCACATTAAATCCTATCTGTTTTACTGTCCTTGAGTGGTTACAGCAAGACATAATGACATATTTAATCTGTGTAACGCAGGGTGAAACAAAAATGTGGTCAGAATTAAGAATAATAATAACAAGAGTGAAGTGTAGATAGATTGATTTTTTTTTTTTTTTATTCTACATGTACGGTTGTTCCAGAGCTAATTATTTTCTATCAGTTTAGGTCCAGCCCCTGAGATAAGAACACATACAAACACCAGCCTGCCGAGTGAAGATCAGAATATTTTTAATAGGCCAATGGAATCAAAACTTTATAGCTCATGAGCGCGTAAGTTCGGGGTAACGGTTGAAGTTTAAACAGAAACTGTTGTATCTATAATCAATGTCGAGCTGGGTAAACTAATAACATTTCGTCATGGGTCCCTTAGTGGTTACGTCTTCCATCGCTCATATTTTCTGCGTTACTCTTAGAACCATCACGTATCCTCTATTTAATTGTGCTTGTTTGCCAAACTATAAACAACCTTACTCACAAGCTGTTTTTTCCCCCATAACTTGCCCATCCCTATAAGTGATCCAATCCCTAATTCACTGGCTTACCTCACAGCAGGTGCAGGAACTTCCAGCTTTTTGTGTAGAGACTACAGAGTGACTCTCTCTCTCTCTCTCTTTGGTTTTCTGATAGCTGGCAACGTGGGACTCCACCCGGGGACTGAACGGGAGCCTCCAGGAGCGGCGGCTTGAGAGCGACATGCAGGGAGTGACCCTCAAAGTGGTGACTGTGCTGGTAAGAGGAGCGTTCACACTGTGACAGACCCATATACTCCATGGCAGGGTAGCAGGCATAGGGCTAGATTCAATAACGTCTACAATCTTTATATACAGTATACATAAAATGGAATACATCAAATTGAAGTGCCGGTTTAGTAGCAAGAAACCAAGCAAGCAGTGTAAGAACACATACAATACCAAGTATTGCAATTGATCAGTAGTACATCAGATTAAAATGGAAAAAGAACTGTGCTGCTTGTTTGTGTGTTGTACTATTTTATAGAGCTATATATATATATATATATGCTGAAGACCACTGAGTAGATTATCTTTGTATAGCTTTTCATCTGTTCAGCCAAGACTGTGTTTGCTCCAGGCAACACCACTTCATCACTTTATTTGGGTCTATGCTGGGAGACTATCGCTTACCAGAGCCATGACAATAATAAATGGCGATAATTCGACCAGTACATTCAAAGCAGTATTTTCAGTGCGATGAATATCATTGCTGCCATCGCACTGCATGGTACCGGTCAGCAGGTTCGCAAGAGACACTTTATTAAAGTGAGATGTAACTGTCGAATTTCCAGCTAAACTTAAACAACATTGTAATAATTGCCAAAGCTGCATTGTTACATCCAGTAGGGTTGCCCTATAAGTAACATGTTACACTTTACATGTGGTTACATGGTTATTACATTGTAAATACACATCCACATGGCATTTATATACAGTGTAATTACAACGTTAGCAACTGACTCAAATTTTCATTTTGTGATGAAACATGTGGTTGCTTTGTAGTGTGTAATTGCAATGTAATTAAACCTTTTTTTTTTAATTACACTGTAATGACACGTTGGCGAGGAGGTATTTTACTCTTGATAACTATTTATGTGTGTGTGTGTGTGTGTGTGTGTGTGTGTGTGTCTGTATGGGGTGGGGGGGGGGGGGATGCGACTTTTTGTGTCCTATAGGAGGAGCCCTTTGTGATGGTAGCTGAGAACATCCTGGGGCAACCCAAACGCTACAAAGGGTTTTCTATAGATGTGCTGGATGCTCTGGCCAAAACCTTGGGCTTCAAGTACGAGATCTACCAAGTGCTGGACAGCAAGTACGGGCAAAAGCTTCACAACGGCTCCTGGAACGGCATGATCGGAGAACTCATTAACAAGGCAAGCACATTCTGCATTGTCAAGCTAAATGCATCATAGGAGTGTAACACTGGGTAGGCTGGTTTGGTGTTAATCCAAGCCAGGAGGCTGTACAGAGAGTTCAGACACGGATTGTGGGTTCAGGCACAGAGCACATTTATTTTAGTAGCTTCAGACCATACACAGCTCAGTTCCATTCCATGGCATTCATGTCACTGGGTCAGGTACTTCTATTATTTATCCCACTGGTTAACCTGAGTCAGTCCGGACAACATCAGAGGCACGTCTTTATAGAGTAGCTCATCACCCTCCTCACAACTGAGAGCTATCCCACAGAGTACAACCCAGTAGGTGGTGCATATTAACTACATACATCACTTAAAGGTGCAGTAACAAGTCAGTAAAGGATCATTACAGGAGGTAGAAGTTATGAACTCTACTTGGCTACGTTAATGTGTTTGTTGAGTGCTTTTTTACTGCTTTTTACTAGGGGGACTTTAAAATAAAAGGTGTTTTTGTACTTTAACTATCAATAAACCATTCATTAAACCTGATACAGAAGGTGGCATATCAAGGATGGAAACTTTTCACATTTTGGTAGTAATGAAATAAGTTAGTTAAAAAATTAGACAACAAAAGTCTGTAGTTGATGTTATTCATATTATAAAGATACTGTAAATAAAATAAGTCCACAGGACAAATATTTTGGCAAATGCATTACCCAAAATGTTTGTGAACCCTGGTAATTAGGGACAGGAAAAGGTGCCCTTTAGCTCCAGATGTTGAATGTTAAATTTTTGACATTCCAGCATGCAGACCTGGCCATCTCCGCCATCACAATCACGCCCGAGCGGGAGAGCGTGGTGGACTTCAGCAAGCGCTACATGGACTACTCTGTGGGGATCCTGATCCGCAAGCCCGAGGAGAAGATCAACATCTTCTCGCTGTTTGCTCCTTTTGACCTGGCCGTATGGGCATGCATCGCCGCTGCGATCCCCGTGGTAGGCGTACTGATCTTTGTGCTGAACCATATGCAGTCAGTGCAAGCACAGACCCCCCCTACCCACCAGCAGCAACCCCCAGCACCCTCTGCCTTCACCTCCCTCCACAGCGCTATCTGGATCATCTACGGAGCCTTCGTCCAGCAAGGTGGGTTCATCTCCTCAAGGGCCGTGCTGTTTTTGAGAAGCTTTAGCTCATGAGTTATTTGAAGAGTGTTTTGTTGTTTTTAATTCACCATTAGATATTCACCTATATAATATATATAATTTATATCTATATATAATATATATATATAATATTATATATATATATGCAACGTTGTGTCTGAGTTTTATATCAGTTGCTCATTGGGCACATACGTAATATTATTTAACTACATTTTAAATAGTGAGCCGATAGGTTTGTTGATTGTTTGAATAATATTGTTCCTTGGGAAAATTAAATACTGCGCTCAAGTCATGTGATTTCATTAAAATGCCAGGTGCTCAGTGTTTGGTATTTGAGTTGAGTTAAAATTGCCAAAATGAGTTGATTAGCAATCTGTATAAAGAGCCATTTGAAAAGACATGATTTTAATTAACGCAAGAACAGCGAAAGATACAACCATGCCCCGCTTGAGTAATGAAGATCGCCTGATTGCTTGCAAATTGTCTGACTTTTGCGCAACTGTGTGTGTGTGTGTGTGTGTGTCTATATATATATATATATATATATATATATATATATATATATATATATATATATATATATATAGTATAAAAGCATTGCGTTTGGCTATTTCCAAAGACATATCAGTGATTCAACCACTTACAAGGCTGGAATCAGGTCAGAGAGAGGACTCTGAAACACAGCCTTTAAAAAAAACTTCTTGTATATCTTTTTAAAAAAAAGTTGCAGTGTAAATGTCTGTTGGTTCTTAGCCAGAATTGCAAAAAGGAATACATGAGTACCTCAGCAACTAATTGTAGTTCCAGCTGCCTCTATTAAAACCTGGCTTGTAGCCTGCAAGTCCTTTTAATTCCAATAACTAGTGATTATAAATCATCTAGAGAAGCATTGGTATTAATGTCCAGCCTGAGTGCCTGCAGTCTTTACGATTCGTCATGCTTCTATAAATATGTTCTGATAGGGGTGGTAGCACATGGCACCGGGCAGTGACAATTCACTTGCCTGCTGGCAAACGACTGCAGAGAGCTCCAGTGTCAGAGTTGATGTAGAACATAATTTACTTTTGTATTTATTTATTTCAGGTGTTGCTCCACTGAGTGTTTTATTCTCTCTCTCTCTCTCTCTCTCTCTCTCTCTCTCTCTCTCTCTCTCTCTCTCTCTCTCTCTCTTCTCTATCTATATATATATATATATATATATATATATATATATATATATATATATATATGTTGTAACATAGCCTCGCTCTAATCAGCTGGTTTGCACTCTTGCACAGCAGACCCCCACACAGAACTTGTAGTTTCAAGCACTTTTGTGCACTTTTATTATTTACAGAAAGCAAAACAAAACAAAACAACCCCTAACTCCCACATGGAGTTCTAAACTATATTTTTCTTCTGTTCTAACTAGCACACTGGACGACTAAGCTATTGTAACCCTTTGCAAATGAGGTTTTGGCCAATATATATCTCCTGTTAAAACAAGTGAATAAATATATATTTTGCATCAGCACGAAACTGCAACCTCAGTACCGAACTCTATGGATGTATTAATTTGTTATGAATAGAAGGAATGGTGATTGGCACTAAAGACATGTCAATTGATGGTGATGCTTCTGTTTTAGGTGGCGAGTCTATAGTGAGCTCAGTCGCTCTGCGGATTGTGATGGGTAGCTGGTGGCTTTTCACACTGATCGTATGCTCTTCATACACCGCAAACCTAGCCGCCTATCTCACCGTGTCTCGGATGGACAACACCATAAGGTTAGTGTTGTACAAAACCTTTCATTTTTCATATATGGCCAAACTCTCATCTGTTGATACCCCCCATAAAAGCTAAGCTCAAGTCAAACTGACAAATGTTTCAGCTATTGCACTGCAGGTGAGGGACCAAACAGCACAGCTTGATATAGCAGAGAGCGGGGATGCAATTGTATTGCTGCTCTGTACTGCTTTTGTAAAATGTTCTGTCAGTTAGAAGCAGGGTATTTTAATTTAAAAACACTGCCACGGATGTATGAGAATAATAAATTTTGTATGGGAAATCAGCAGCAGCTCAATGCTTTACAATCAATACATTTACCTACAAATATTATCCTAATATTTCCTACCTTTAAAATACTAATGATTCATATATTTGTGGGTATTGTATTGTGGGTATTGTATTACTTTTTAAATAGAGATGTGTTACGCTTTATCTCTCTGTACTGTATTTCAGAATTAAAGCTATGGTTCAAGCATTTAGTTTTCACTCCTGTTTGCATTTTCATAACTTCTTTTAAATTGAATAACATGTTAACCTAATTGGCATTAGTCTCAATTAATACTCCCCTGCAGTTTATATTAGCTGTAATTCTCTCCACCACAGGCTTTTAACACCCTTACTGCTGTTTCTCTCAGCACGTTAATGGTCTTCTGCATTAAAGCCTGTCTTTAACTGACAAAACTGGGAGCTAAACTGCTGGCAAATATATTTTCTTCTGTGGATTATTGTTTAATTAGGATGGTATGGCATGGCAAAGTATTATTTGAAAGCCAGGGAACTTTGTTTTGTTTTCCAAATCTGCATCTGTGCTATTCCTACTCCTGCCAGCAGGTGTTGAGGTAAGGAGGTGGCATTCAATCAGGGGGGTTTATTATGTTGACAGACAAGCCAAAAACTGGTAATAATCAAACCTGCACTGAAGATCATCTGTTCAAAGAGATGAGCTGACTGTCTGTCGACCACATGGATTTAAACATGGAACGTCATTTGCATGACATATCCTTATGCAGTGCCAACTTTAGTTCCTAACAATTGCTAATAAAGTGGATGCAATGTGAATTTTGTAATGATTTCAGTGATTCTAATTCCATGGTACTGCAATCAATTATCGATGAGGATTGGTATCTCAAAATATTGAGATGTGACCTCAATGGCAGTCCCTCCCACTGTATCTATCCTTGTGCGTCAGATTATACTACATTATTGTTCCAATCTGTTATCCTGAGATAAATCGACACAGTAAAGTTTGGATAAAGAAATGTCATTTAAAGGACCTTTACTTTGACTCGTATCTATTCATGAACATTGTCATCATCTTGCACTCTCAAATGCGTTCTGCAGTTATCACCTAAGCGTATTACTGCATTGACTTTGTAGTGCCAGAATCCACATCATCATTGAATATAATTTGTTTAAAATAGCCATTTAGTCCTGGTAAGTGTCTCTTCTGAGTTTAAAATCTAGGTTCATAATAGATCTTTCAAGTGATAAGACCATGCTCATTACCTTACTCGTTGGGTACCCAAACTAAATCAGTTTCAAATAGCCCTTGTTGACAATACAAGAGACACCTTCTATGGTTAAAAACTATACAAATGCAGACCACTTCAATATACATTTTTTAGCACTCAATCCTTGCCAATAGCTGATTGCATTTGGTTATGCTGATCTTGTGTGGTTTGTGCATGAGGAAAGGAGATAAAAAATATCTAAGCTTTTCAGAAGTATCAACAAAGTATTGAGAAAGCTGATGGCCTCTATCAGACTCTCATTAGCATGGCAGCATGTACAGTAATCAAATAGGGTGTGAAAGTCCTTCTTGGATGAAAAGAGACCTATGGATATGAATGTGCTTGATATTGACTCGTTCTGGGGTGTTTTGAGTGATTCTTGTTATCCTGCAAGTGCTTGTAATGACTATATAATTGCTGTATGCATGTGTGTTTACTTTTGTGTCTTAGTAACATAGTTGATTGTGCTCTTTATCCTACTTATTATATACATTTACGACACCGCAGTTGGCTTTTACCATAGTATACTACAGTAAATTAAGTATACTGCAGTAAGCTTGGTCACAGAAGACAGTAATGTTGGAATGACCTATAGCAGTTGTTCATCCACTAGCAACAATCCCATATACCATATACCTTCCACTTCTTAATAATAATCTTGACTGTGCTCCAAGGGATATTCAAGGCCTTTGATATTTTTTATACCCATCCCCTGATATGTGCCTTTCAGCAACTTTGTCCTGGAATTCTTTTGAAAAAGCCTTGGTGCTAATGAGTCTTTGTTTTGAAATGCACTACCCAGCAGAGTGAACCTGCAGGAACTTCTGAATTTATCCTGAAATCATGTGAATCACTACAGTTTTACACAGGTGGAAGCAATTTAACTTGGTGTGTGATTTTGAAGGTGATTGGTTACACCTGAGCTAATTTAGGATTGCTATTACAAGGGGGGTGGACACTTATCCAACCAAGCTATTTCAGTTTTTGTGTTTTTTTTTATTAATTTTCTACAAATTTCTAGAATATTTTTTTTCACTTGGAAGTTGTGGAGTAGGATCTGTAGATAAATAAAAAAAAAACAGTTTTAATGCATTTTAATTCCAGGCTATAAGGCAACAAAAGGCAAAAATTTTGAAAGGGGGTAGACTTTCTATAGGCACTGTATATATACCCAGACCCAGATGGGTGTTTTTGAAAGCGCTTGCACACTAAGATTTTTAATAATACAAAATAAACAAAAAAGGAAAACAAAAACCTAGCTCTATATGAGCACTGACTTACCAACAGGACAGCAAAGCTGTTTTCCTGTTAAACAAAGATCACACAAACAAAAACACGCAGTTTCACACATCGAAACATTTTTACACTACCTTACTTTTTCTACGCTTGAGCACACCAGCAGACCTGAACAGACTGGATGCTTTCTTTAAATACCCTGCACTTGGCTCTAATTTACAATGATAGCCAGGTGCAGGGGATAATTGCTAATATGACAATTAACACAATTAAACAAATGTGCATTTGCACATGTTTTTTTTTTCAATCATCATCCCATTTAGTGCTGGGTCGCATACTCTCTAACACTTTGACAGTTTTTTGCAACACATCGGAAGCCTGAGAAAGTGCTGTGTCCTGTGTCTGCAGTGCTTCAGTGCTATATGAATCGTACTGAAAACATTGTCCAATCCAATCAAGTACACACAAAAGTAAATTTTCTGCCCATTTTGCAACAACAAGAGGTGTTTCAATGACTCTTCGGAATGGAGGCAGTGACAGTCCGGACAAACTGTTGAGAATTGCTCTCATTTAACAGCGCTTACATGTTTTCATCTGCATGCCCATCGTGAGTCACTTAAACTAGACAATTCCAGTTTAATTCCAAGCGTTTTCTGGGTGACTAAATAAGTGTGGTGAGTGCCCAGCTGTGAGAAATATGTAAACTAGGCCTCTAAAGTGTGGAAAACTCCTGCTGCAGTCCGGTTAACTTTGCAAGCCTCTATTAAACCAAATTCAATTTGTGAGCCATGCATGTATATATACAGCTATGGGGTAATATTGCAACGTTTTTTGCTGTACTCCATTAACATGACCTGCAATGACAGCGACTCCATCATAACACTATGCTACAACTGGTAAGTTTGCAATTCCAGATACCTTTGAGAACTGCTTCATATTTGATGGGTGGCATCAGCATCTCCTCACTTGGAGCAATCTCCAAATCCTAGAAATCGTTCTTTTATTTACAGATTTTCTGTGTACCTCACACACACTGTCATTTCTTCTTGCTTGAAACTGTGTGCTTCATCAACAAGAACAATACAAAAAAAAAACGTTTTCCTGAACTTTCTGAATTGTATCGCTTTTGACAATAATTTGTAAAAGTTCGTTTTGATTTGCGAGGCATGTAAGATTGAACTAACCACTCATTTTTGTTGGAAATGCTTCATCATACCTTGTTAACAAATTGCACAATTCGTGAACGTTTCTACGGTAAATCGGTAATCTTTGCAGCATGTCTGTTTTCACGCACCACCATTTTATAAGAATTTGACAACTGTGATGCTACAGAACCTACTTCCTTCGACTGTTTGAACAAATGCCACCTTTCAGAACACTGTGGTGCCAGATTCCGAATGTTTCTGAAGTTTTTTCTTTTTTCCAGTCCTTCACGCCGTTTTCAATGAAAGCAGGGTCTTTTGAACTGCTGAAAAAGTGTCTGCAGGGAAAGCAAAAAACCACATCTGCCTGCTACTGTACTCTAAATATGAAAACATATTGTAATATTCTGATGAAAATAAACGGTTTTGCTTATCAAAGAAGTTTTCGGATACATAGGTAAACAGGGCTGTGACGGTCCTGTTGCAGTGTCATCAAGGTCCAAAATACAGTATTTATTTGGCATTTTAATGTCGTTCGAGGAGACAATGCTTGGCTGGTTTAACGCCCTTTCCCCCCCAGCCAATCTGAGCCCCCCCATACCACTGCAGGAGGCAGCCGACGAAAACTGAATCCTTTTCACTCATTTCCTTGCCTGGAACATCCTCTTCACAATTTCTACATTTATTCGAATTGTTGTTATCTACACAAACAGCTTGATCCGAAACTGATTTTACAGAACTTCTATGAATATCCATATTTCTACCTCTCAATACAATACAATACTAGTGTTGATTTTGACATCTCTGCTGCCCTACTGGTGTGGCAATTGTGCAGCAGGAAAAGGAGAAATACGTGCATTACACCTGCTTTGCACGCTCGCTCTTCCTCTCTCACAAAAATGTTTGTGTTGGTCAGAACAATTTCTTGTGAGGGTTTGGGCAATTTATTTTATGGAGGCTTAGCCTCCCCCAAGCCTCTTATATGTGCTGACTGTGCTCATAGTCTTTAACACCATGAATTAAAAAAAATGCATAGTATTTGAGCAGTTGCAATAAGAAGCACTGAGAAGAATTGCAAATATCATAACAATGCAAGGGGACTAATAAAATGAAGCTGGTTTCTCTTTAAAATAATGTCTGTTTGGATTCCTAAAAGTAAGTTCAAAACGGTTTATTACTCTATAGTGTGACCCATACATAAGCTGAATGCAGGCTGCATCGACAGAGTATCATTTGATCCAGGTATTTTGTGTTGACAGCTTTTTAGTCACGGTGGTGTTAAGTGGAGACTGAGCAGCAGCTGTGTTGTTCAGGATTTACTTTAACAGTGGGGGGTGCTCGCAGCTGCCTCTTATATCCTGCGTGTAATTAATCCGGTTTGTAAAGCACAAACAGGTTGACATTAAAAAATGGATCTCAGCTGGAGGAGGGAAGGTACCTGACCAACAAACAGCCCTCCTTGTTAAGCAAGTGCGATCCGTAAGCCAAGACCATGCCAGCGCAAAGCTTTTAATGATTTAAGCTAATGTGAAAACATTAAAAAAAAATGTAAATAAAAAACAAAAGAAATTGGCATCTGCTTGGGTAGTACAGTGTGTTTTATTATTATTATTATTATTATTATTATTATTATTATTATTATTATTATTATTATGTTTTTTTCTTGCACTGAGTACAGCCACTGTTATTACCAAAATGGATGTGCACAGCAGTGTGACGATATTGATTTGTGCCAGTTTGATGATGCATTCAACTGAGATGAAGCCGCTGCTTCTTATTGAACACAATCTGCAGGTGCTAGATTATTCATTGCTGGGAGAATTTGTGTCACTTTTTTTGTCACTGAGGTTTGGTAGTATAAGTAAAAGAAAAATGTGAAAATATAATTGTGAATGGCAGTCATGTGGGTTAAATGCACATTATTTAGGTGGGGTGGATAGCTTATAGACGAATATGTGTAACACTACATACCAGTCTTTGTATGTCTTTTTATTTTACTGAAGCAGCAAACTACCAAGTCTCAAGAAACATACAACATACATTGGAAATATGAGCTCCAGTGATCGATTACCACATGCATGGCATATCTATTGACTGCTTATTAACATGTAACTAAAATTCAGCAATTGGTTCATTTCAGATTAGTAAAATACTTCTTTATGCCCCTCAGAATAATACATTACCAAATCCCACAGTAAGTAGAACTGCCATGTGTTCCTTGTATATCTAAGTCCCTATTGCGTGCGTGCGTGCGTGTGTGTGTGTTTGCTTTTTTTTCAGTAATCTTTTTAGTAGACTCTAGGGCTCTTTATAGCAGAAACGCTTCTACGGCCCACTCAGGTCGTTTATTTAACAGGCAGACACAATGTGACCCTTTTTTTTAATTAAAAATAAAAATGGATGAGAATATTAATTAAGTAGAAGCTTAATTCAGCGCCAGTTAAAAACCAAAAGAAGTTTTGTTTTCTTAATTGGTATTTAACATATTTTCATTTACTTTCTTGGTGGCCTCTCTGCTGATTGG
Organism: Polyodon spathula; assembly: GCF_017654505.1. Lineage (NCBI taxonomy): Eukaryota > Metazoa > Chordata > Actinopteri > Acipenseriformes > Polyodontidae > Polyodon > Polyodon spathula. The sequence continues at coordinate 6,992,015 of NC_054543.1, forward strand.
AAGCAAAGTTTGTACTCATCCCATTGGCTAGTCCCAATTAAAATTCCAAAGAAGCAATCGTGGCGGGTGAATTGAGGACACAGCACCAACGATAATGATACTCTTTCAATCCAAAAATGAAAACATATCTTAGAATATTTCTGTAGAAAATTATTTCCCATAAGAGTTTCAATTTGCCTGTTGTGACAGATATTGGAAAACCACATGGTTTGTAGCTCACACTTTTGTTTGTCACAAGAACTATTAATGTATTGCAAATGGCATCCTAAGTTGTTTTCCTTAATAGTATGTGATATAAAAGCTGCAATTTCCATATTGAAAATGAAAATGAACAAGACAGCTGATCTGTCAGACTTAGCAAGTTCTTGATTGCTGAGTGCTTCTGTATCAAAGACTGTACACAATACCAATGTTTCACAAGGAAGCAGAAGGTAATCATTGGGTCACATCTCACCAGCACAATCTAAAAAGATACTTGTTTGTAGCATGCATTTTGCCACAGCATTTTGCAATATTCCTCAGATGAAAAATATTATTATTAGTAATGGTAGTATTAGTAGCAGTACTAGTCATAGTAAACGTTTATATCTGTATAAATCACAAGACTTTATAGTCTTATTATTTCCACTTGTAAGATAATAAGATTGTTTGTGCCACCTGCAGTTAATAAACACAAACATGCCCCCACCTGAGAACAACATTACAAACCAGGTCAAAATGCAGATTTCAATGTATTTTAATTTATGGAGAAGAAGGGAAAAAAATGCATTCACATTCAAGAAGAAATTCCAGCAACTTTGAGTAATGTATATATAGTTAATACCAATGTGAGAAACTGGAGAAATTCATCAAATCGCTACACACTACTGTACATGTGAGCCATGAATACAGTAAGTCACTGACAACCCTTGAACTATTGTTATGTACATTTGTCTACTTTATTCCTAAATTTGCATTTAGAAATCAGGTCCTGAAAAAGATGGAAATGTTAAATCTTTGCAGGCTGCAGTAGGGAATGCGAGTTTATAGAAGGTGCATGGGTGACATTGCTTGAAGGAATTTCTAAATTCACCTGCTTAGTGCAGGGCCTATCAAAATCCATTATAGTCCTTACCCACATTAAGCGTTAATGGAGCGTGTTGCATGCATTGATTTCTGTGTCGATGCTTATAGTATGCTGAGAGAGGGCACTGAAAATTTTTTAGAGACACAGCTCGAACCTCAGTGTCTGCCTGATTCATTCTTCATTCCTCATTTTTGGTATTTAAAATGCACCTTTGTGTACTGTGTTCCCGTGTCAGTAAGGTCTACTTGCTGATGAAGTAGTATGCTCCGTATGAAAGGTATGCAGATAACCGACACAAAGAAAGAATATATATATATCAAAATATATCAAAACGGAGCATGATTGAGAGGCTTTTTACTAGATTCTGGGAGCTATTGGGGTCTTGCTTCATACGATAACATGTGTTAATAATTCAGTTTTGTCGCTGTTGCTAAGAACGATATGTCACTTACTCACTCACTGATACATGCACGATACCCATATATGCTACTACTGGCATACACAAGCACTTCCACACCTTTTAGAAACAAGCAAAGCTTGGAAAGCCATACCACAGTGAAAGACCAGGTTGTGTCGTGCATTTCAATGTTGTGGAGTATTGCTATGGATAAGTAATTGGATCACAGTGCACAGTATATATTACAAACCATTGTACTAATTACAGTCGCCTAGGCTTAGCGGTCAGCTGTGCGCTGAATGAAATTATTGCCTGCCCCCGCTTTTTTTATTCTCAATTCTAAATTGCCACACAGATCAAAATATATAGAGGAAGTGGCATATTAGTACCCTCTTTGTGATATTTTAAAACACATAAAACATAGTGAAGGGAAATATTTATCAACAACAACTTAGCCAACGCTGATTAAAATAAACGTCATTAGCACTGTTTTTTAAATAAATTAGTCAGCAGCAATATAGGGTTATAGAAAACCCTTTTCCTTTTTTTCCCAACCACAATACCTATGTTTTCCATTTTGCTTATCAGTGGAGCTTCAGTAATTTTCTACCATCAAGTCTGCCTCAGTTGTGGAGCAGGAGTGGATTACATATAAAAATAATACATTTAAGGGGTAATTTACAGAATTCACATATCATAATTCACATATCACAATTCACAGGAACACATTTCCATCCATTCAAATAAGGGTTGATTTAAAAAATGTATTATATTAAGCATAACCAAGCATAACACATGCAATTCTGTCATTCTACTTTTCATAATAGAAAAATATGGCATAATCTCTCTCTCTCTCTCTCTCTCTCTCTCTCTCTCTCTCTCTCTCTCTCTCTCTCTCTCTCTCTCTCTCTCTCTCTCTCACTCTCTCTCTCTCTCTCCCCCTCTGACATCTGTCCTTCAACATTAGGTAGCTTTGGAAAAGATCAGCTAGCTATGTTTTGTCCTCCAAGTTTGTGTCTCAGTCTTGCTTCCTATCCCACCTTTTGCTCGGCTGGGACGAAGCAGCAGGTGGCAACGGGTTTCGCTGACCTTTCAGCTATTTCTCCTGATTCCCATTCCCACAAATATTAAATGTGCCCTTCATTAACTTATCTGTGTCCAGAATAGACCTAGACTATGTTTTGGCCTATCTTGACTTGAAAGTTATCAGCCATGAATAACAAAATTCAGTTCTCAGCAAAAAACAGTTAAGCAATTAAAATACTACAATGGTTAAAAGTACTGGATGTTACAGTGTACGTCTTACCACTTATTTGGGGAATATATTTCTAATTCCCAAAACCTGTGGTGTTTACTGTATCTTTATATATTAATTTGCGCAAACGCTCTCTCTTCTAGTAACAGTCGTATCTGATCAAGAGAGCTGCTTATTGTACAATGCCAATTAGATAGATAAAGGACCATTTTTAGTAACATGTAGCATTTGGACAGTGACTTGTGGTGCATACACTCTGCCCTATGGCTTTGATCTTCCCCCGTCACGCATCATGGAATCATGTGTAAAACAAATACATGAAACTAAGTCAAGTAGACATACGTGTCGGCTGGGTCCTTCATCAACGTTCTGGTGCTAGAGCATGGGGTTAGGAGGCTCTCTCCTAGAGGTGAGACATTTATCATTTACAGAACAGCAGTCAATGCTTGTTTGTTTCTAGTTTTCTCACAATTGTTTGTTTACTAAACGGCATAGCGATGCAAGATTACGTTTAAAATATTATATATATAGAAATATATATATATATATATATATATATATATATATATATATATATATATATATATATATATATACACACACACATACACACACACAGTATATTTAGTTTTCTTTTTATTTTAATTCTGTAATTAATAAAATGTCATGAAAGGGCTTAAAAGCTTCTATTTTTGATTCTATGTCTTCTATGTCTGCTTGAGAAGGGCTTTCAAACCTTTAATACAATTGAAATCTTTCACAATATATAGATCCATGTAATCACCAGAATGGTACAGAGAGACATCAATTTTGACACACCTAGTAAAACAACATGGATAGGAAAGCGTCTGCCAAGTAAACACGTTTTTCAGCCCTGAAAGCCCTTTCCATCCTGAATGAAATGCTAAATTATTTTTCTAGATTTCAGCATATATCCCAGGGATTGCACTTGTAATAAACGAGCACGTGAAGGACAGCCCATTTAGAGAAAAATGTGGACTACATATGGCAAGCTGTTTTTTTCTGTCCAATGTCTACACAGTGATTGTCTTACCATTATTGTTTTTAGTGGTCCTTAGATCCAAATAGCAGACGATGGTTCCAGCAGCTGGGACCAAATTAACTGCAATCTTTGAGATTGTATCTGTATTTTAGCATATCCCAAACTATTGCCTCAAGAGATCGCATTTACTTGTCCTTGTGTGATCATTGTGACTTTTACAGATGAGTGCTGGCAGGGGGGCAGGGTGATGGCTTTAATGCAGATGTTAATCATGGAAGATGGAAACCAGTTCATGTATAAAATGAAATTGTTTATCTGATCTGACCAGCCTACATGCAATGCATAAACACCTCTGTAAGCACTTCTCATTGTCCATTCTGGTGACAGCTGCAAACACTGGCAATCGGTTTGCTTTTTTTTTTCTGTTCATTTCTAATTGATTGGCATTACAGCAGAATGTTAAGCATTCCCACACAGACTTACCTAGTGCTCTGGAAATGTTTTTCTGTTTAGTTTTTTTTATCTTGGCTTTCCTTGACTGACCACATTAGAGACCTTGATTTAGATTATTCATGTAGTAATAAATATTCTACTGGTATTATGAAAAATATATAGGTTGCACTTACTTTACAGAGCATACATAACATTGTAGTACCAATGTATCCTGCTCGTAGATGGTAACTGGTTGAATAATTGTGTAATTACAACCTGATAATTATATCAGTTAACATAATGCTGTTCTCAAGGCAATTACCATGTATGTAATTGCACGGTAGCTTCTGTTTAAAAGCACCTCGGGTGTGATTAGATAAAAAACGAACCGATAATCTCAGAACATATATAGTCTATAGACACATATATAGTTTATATCTATATATATATATATATATATATATATATATATATATATATATATATATATATATATATATATATATATATATATATATATATATATATATATATAATGAATATTTAATTATTCAGTATAATAATACACGTTTCAATTTAATTAAATTTTTCAACATTAATGCCAGTTTGCATTTACTTTAAAAGTTCCAGATTTGCTAGCGGTCCAAGTAGGGTTATTTTACAATTACATTAACAGGGTTTTATGTCATTAAAACAGTGCTAAAATTAAACAACAATAGCAGTGTATTCCTGTTAACAGCATTTTAACAGCCCAGCAGTTAGGGCATCAGCAGATAACTTGTTTGATCTCTTTGTATTTATTTATTTTATTGCTGAAACCCAAGCACTCTATATGACAACTGTGCTGGAATAGCTCCTCTCAATTAACATAATGTTTTATTGTATCTTTGTATACAATTTAAATTGTGCAATGCAGGGATGGGAATAAGACTCCTACTGCATTGCAGTTTCACCCATTCCAGGTTTTACTATGAGCTTGATTAGCCACAGTGCAGAGGTAACAAGCTCAGGATGTCTTATTTGTGTCATAATCTAACCAAACTGCCACACAATGGGAGGCTTATTTCCATTTCTGCAATGTGAGTTAAAACCTGAAATGTTTCAAACTGTCCCAGTAAACCTGGAGCCATATGGTTATAAATAGAGCCCTGTGTTTTTCGCAAAAACGAAATAACACGAAAAAAACTAAATAAAAAGAAATGCAGCATATAAAATTAAATATAGAATTTATTTTTATATGCTCCATTTATACAAACAGTGCTTTAAATAAATACTTGCTAGCGTAGTTGTCAAGGCTCAGCTGTTACCATAGACACAGTTGAAGGGAAGCGGAAGCTCTGACTAGCACTTGCAAAAATGTATTATTTTGGGGAATTAAAATTGTGATGGAAAATTTCTAAAATACCTAAACCGTGCATACCAATTAAACAAGGCTGCATTGAATTTGTGCATGAGTGGGTGTATGCAGCTGATGGAGACAAAATAATGTTGTGCAGATTTTGCAACTGTCGGCTGGAATGGGAGTCAAAAGATACCGTTGCATTATGGCTGTGGCTGGTTTGCTTGTATTTTATATTAGCATGCTAATTCTTTGTTATATTTCAAGTAGTGCAAACTTTGCACTGGAGCAAATGCTGTTTTGGTTTTGAATGAATTTGAATGAATGAATCTGCTTTTCTTATACTGAGAAACCCCAACTTGTATACTGGAGCCTTGTTTTAGCGCATTGGATTTGAAATACAATTCCTATTGGGTTTTTCTTTGTTTTTTTTTTTAATGGGTCGGTTGCTGTATGTAGTTAAAACATTTACATACATTTTTTGTATTTATATACGTCTATTTGAGTTATTTTATTGATGCGTATCTATAATAAAACTGAAATAAAATTATATTTATAGCAGATAAAACTAAATAAAATTCACAGGGCTCTAGTTATAAATAGGCTTCTGATTTTCATTTTTAACTGATAAAACACCCTCGATACAAAAAAAAAAATGAAATTGGTGTATAGCCAAAACACCAGAAAACACAGGAAAGGAAATGGTTAATCAATTCACGTTGACCACCCCTTTACCATTAAAAAATAAAGCCTGCTACAAAAAAAAAAATACATTTCCCAGTACAGCTGGGCAATGTCTCTACTTCCTGACTTATACCTATCACTGATTTGTTCTGAATACTTTAAACCCACCCCAACTATTGAGTGACAGCACATTCCTACATTTCTATTGGAGACTCCGCTTTCGAGATTTAAAATGAGATTACAATTAGGAATGGAGGCTTGTTCACAGGATGCAAAGCTGTATTACAGTTACGATACAGAAGATTTAAAACAGAATTGCAGAATGTTCCCGAGACCAGAAGGATTTCATTGTGGAAGACAGTAAAGGAAAGAAGGTACAACCTAACTTTACAAGTATGGTCAAGTTGTTACTGTACCTATTTTGACAGAAAAAAACACCCAAAAAGTAACCAACAATACTCATTTCAAACAGTGTATAAAAAGCGAAAGCCCTGGAAAAAAAGTTGATTTATGTAAAACTCGAAAATAGCTAAAAATAAGCACCGAAAAATGAAATTAATAAAAAGTGAAAAACAGAAGCCCAAGTTATAAATCAAATTATATTTTCTTAAGACTGTGCAATACAGTGGTGAAGCAGTTACTTCAGCAAAGGATAGTGTCAAATAGCATCGCTAAACTTAAAGAGGTGCCTCAAAGGGGTCTTTATTTGTTAAGGACTAGAATGGACTGAAAGGACCACATGTCAGTATTGCAACCCTGAACAATATGGGTTTCTGCAGTGGAGGCTGCCGAGACACTGTTTAATTGGGTGCTCAAGTATCAGAATGGTTTCCATTCTGCTCTTGTTTGCCTCCTCAGATCCTTCCAGGACCTGGCCAGGCAGGCTGACCTGTCGTACGGCACGGTGAGAGACTCGGCGGTGTACGACTACTTTAGAGCCAAGGGCACGAACTCGCTGGAGCAGGACAGCACCTTCTCAGAGCTCTGGAGGACCATCAGCAAGAACAACGGGGCTGACAACTCGGTGTCCGGCCCGTCCGAGGGCATTAGAAAGGTAGGCTGTGAACTGCGGAGGCTGTACCATATGGGCACTCCCTCTGTATAACTTGTGGGATGTTAATGTGTTCTTCCTGAGATAAATAATGTTTGTCATTGGAAAATAATAGGATTTTTTGTTTTTTTGTTTTTTTACAATTCCATGAAGTTTGGCATCAGATGGATGTCATGAACTGTATCAGTGTCTTTGAAATCATTACTTAAGAATTCCACAAATAAATAAGATTATACCTAGCAGGGAGGCGAGCAGTCTTTCAAGTGCCGCTCTCAGTTAGTGAGCACGACTGACCCTGCCACTTATGTTATGCCTTCTCTTAAGTTCTCTGGACCAGGGAGTGAAGCATGCAGCGAGGAGACAGCATGGTGCTTCAAGAAACAGGGCCAACCTTTGAAATATTTATAAATCATCTTTAATGGAAATTAAAACAGGACATGCATTATGTTGAAAATGCCTTTGTATTTAATAACCCTCATGTGAAAAGTGGTATATCATAATGTTCCATTTGGGTCATTGGATTTTGGTCTTGATAGCTACAGCAAAATAAATGATGATTTTTAATGCAAGGGGAATATATTAATTGCATGATTAATATATATAAAATTATGATTAATTTATAATGGGGCCACATCACACTAGAGACAAATAGTGTGGTCATCTTAACCCTTTAAGAACCAAGCATTCTTCTCACATCAACTCCCCCAGAAATCAGGTTTTTTTTTGCTAAAGTGAACTCTCTCCTAGAAAGATACCATCTTAAAATGATCAATTCTTTATAGTAGAATCTTGGAATCTTAACCAGGAAAGTCTGTGACATAACATTATGACTGTATATATATATATATATATATATATATATATATATATATATATATATATATATATAATATATATATATATATATATATATGTGTGTGTGTGTGTGTGTTTTCATTAGTATGTATACTGATTAGAGATACACATATAAGAATGTGTTATTCTATGACTTGAAGGACATTGTAATGCTTCCTGAAAGTTTTGTTTAAAAATGTTGATGTTTGGGCAAATTGCAAGACATTGTTTTACCGAAGTGATCCAGTGACATAATACACGTTTATTCTCAGGGTCTTTATAAGCAATAATGGATCAAAATTGTTATTTTTTGCAAATCTGCCACTCAGACGCTGTTAGGATATCTAATAAATATATTTAGGATAAGTCAAGAAACGACATCCACATAGGATTCACAAACACAGAGTTATTTACATATTTATACCTCAAAACGTCAAATTGATGCGCATGGCTGTTCTAGTGTTAATGGGTGTTAATGAGCACAGGTACTGGTTTCATTTGGAATTTCAACGCAGCCGATTGTAATTTCAACATATTATGGTGATATCGTCACCCCTGCTCTACGTACACCAGTAAAATATTGTGAAAAGCCTCTGAAAAGCTGATTTTCTGAAGCGAGGTGGGGTGGCATTAAAGTGTTGCTCTGTGCACTGAAGCCCAAAGGGGATACATTGTGCATTGAAGTCTGTGTAACACCGTTCAACAGTCGAGGAAATCGGACTTGATGAGTCTTTCCTGAATACATTTTATCGGAGCCGTTGCTGGACTGGCACTGTAGACGAATGACATGCCTTTGTTCTGCAGGCGAAAAAGTCGAGCTATGCGTTCCTGTGGGACATGGCGGTGGTGGAATATGCAGCCCTGACGGATGACGACTGCTCGTTGACGGTGCTCAGGAACAGCATCAGCAGCAAAGGTTATGGCATTGCACTGCAGCACGGCAGCCCCTATAGGGACCTCTTCTCACAGAGGTGGGTTTGGAAGGGGTGATTTTCTGTTTTTTACAGTACAGTGGAACTTGAATTGCTGTCCTCTAAAGACAGTTGACTGTTGATTCACAGTACCTCTGAGTCACTCTTATTTATAAGGTCTTAGATCAGGTGATTGTCGCCAACATTTTTTTTTTTTTTTTATGCCATGGAAATCTCCACAAAGCAGTAATAAAGTGCAGCTGTATGCACCAGTTTAGCAGTCATTTTGCCTAACTGGTAGCAGCTGTAATATGTGGATGGACAAATAAGATCAGGGCTTCTAGTTATAAATCATACCCTACTGCCGTGTTAGGGTGTCCTTCTGTTCTCAGTCTATTCCTAGGGGACTGCTCCTTCAGACAATAATATAACTCAGCTTTTCATTTTATGAAAACATAATAAGTCTTTCTCTTTTTTAAATTGAGATGTTATTTTCCATGTGTGAAAGATGAATGTATGTCAGAAACTCAACTAAGTGGATGGGCACTGTAGTAAAACTAAGTGTTAGTATTATACTGTTAGCATTGTGTTCTGCAATCCACGTTGTGTAAGGATGTTTGCACAAAATCTAATTAGATGTAATGAATAAACTTATTTGGGAATGGATTCAGGGAGATATACTGAGCATAAGGAACTATGTGTTGCTGAGAGAGAGTGAGAAAGAGAGAGAGAACATCTCCAAATTAAAATTAAAAGAAGATAAACGGACTGTTCTCCTGGGAGAAAACAAATAAACAGACAGAGAGTATTGTATGTAGCAATCTGTCATCATCTCTGAAACACTTGAGTGCTTCAAAAACAGGGTATAATTTTTGAGGTAACAGAAAAACAAATTTATTATGATTAGCGGGAGGCTGCACTGGCCATGGACTATGAAGAAGAATATTATTTTAAAGATCCAGGCATTTCAGCAATAAGGTCCCAGTTCAAAATATAGTTTATGGCTGCATGAGCACGACCAGAATAACGAGCAATTAACACACGCTGGAACCACGTGATTGCCATTCAGGTCACTCACAAACGATCACGTATTGTAATCTGTGTTGTGATGAGAGCAATCAGTTCATAACAGATTCAGCAGTGTCCTGACTGCTAAAATTCCTGAGACCTGGTAATTTCAATAATACACCTTAATTGGAGGAGTTCTGAAACCTATTGTATTTGTATGACTAACTCTGTTACATGTTGGATGTAGAATGTCCCTCATACAAATGTTCCACATGGTAATTCTTCAGTTTTCCTCTGATTTTCCCATTGTTATAGTATGCATTTATCGTAGTATACCATGGTTTGCCTGTTTTTGAATATGCTGTGTAACAGAGGAGTGGTTCCCCTGCATTTGAATGGTGTCCCTATTAGTTTAAATGCAGAAGATCCCTCTGAGGACCAGGCCACTCACGCTGATTGTGATTTCAGGATCCTGGAGCTACAGGATAACGGAGACCTGGACATCTTTAAGCAGAAATGGTGGCCAAGGATGGGCCGCTGTGATCTGGACAGCCACGGCAGCCCACAGCCAGACGGGCGAGCTCTCAAGCTCCACAGCTTTGCAGGGGTCTTCTGCATCCTGGCGGCCGGCCTGCTGCTCGCCTGCCTGGTCGCAGGCCTCGAGATGTGGTGGAACAGCAACCGTTGCCGACAAGAGCAGCCTAAAGAGGTGAGAGACCCCTGAGCTGGGAGAAGTTGAGGAGCCAGAACCACTGCAGTTAAAGGATCTGCTACACTCAAGTATCCAGCTATAAACATGTGTAACACTGTTATAAACAATATCCATGACATTGCTATAGCAACTAGCTTGCAGTAGTAGGGAAAAGAAAAAAATATAGCCAGATTTTCTCTTTTATTCAATTCAGTTGCAAGCGATAACTGAGAAGAGACGTGTAATTGAAATGTAAATGCACAAGATGATTATCTAGCTGAGCTACACAGTGAGACTGAGATTCTCAAAGAAATAACACAGTAATAATCACACAGACAAAGTGGTTTCAGTTGGCAAGAGGAGAACAGGTAATGAGTTTGATATCACTTCATCAGACACTTTTTCAGGATGCAAATCTGTGAAATTAAGAGGTGTCTGTAAATTGGAATTAAGTATAGAAGTACCTTAAAATACAGTCAAAAATCCAATCTTTCGCCCCACAATAATACAGACAGGCATATCAATTATATCTCTCATTACATCGCCAACACTGTGAACAACACATTTCTAGAAGAATACCAACAGATCCTCAGACTAAAGTGTGATGTTGGACTGGCTGGGCTGTTTGCATGGGTGCCTGTCTGTAGCCTCTACAGATTTTTATTATTTTATTATTTTATTATTTTAAGCAACAAGACCCCCGGTTTTGCCAATCCAGACCATAACACCTTGTAATGTACAATGCGGCAGGTCTTGCTGCTATTATATGTCAATGAGGACGCAACATCCATGGATATTTTTATTCATTATTTTTTATGGTCTCGTGCAGGTTGCTAAGGATTACAGACTGGCCAGCGTTTCTGGCCCATTGACATATAATGATATTACAACTGCTTCATCTGGAGGGAGGAAGGACATATGGACAGAGAGAGACAGAAACTGGGATGAAGCAGAAGATATTTATACAGGTCAGGACAGATCCCCTGAGAAATAACGTCTCATTTTCAGGGAGGTCCTGTCCCCATTTATAGGGCAGAGGTGGACAGATCCACTGACTCTACACCCATCATCATTTGTTGTTAAGATGTTTCAATACAAAATGATCGGGATCCAGCAATCTGCGCAGTTAGGCTGTATCAGCACTTGTTGTCCACCCCTGGTAGATGAATGCAATGCAAAAGTGAAGGGAAACACATCCAGAGCAACTTTAGCTTGGATAGGATTTCTGGCACCTGATCATTTGATATCACAGCCTAACAAGGGAGTGGTATATAAAAGGACTGTGGGTGGGGTCTGGGTCACTGGAATCTCCATAGCTCTGCAGTGGTTGGGGAATTGCAGACCTTTTGAATTGGATGTGTTTAGGGGGGGATTAGCTAGTTTTTCATTAATAATTTGTGGAATTGAGCCAGTGTCATGATTAATATAAATCGCTTGTTCTTATCTAATTAGTTACAGTATCTCACAAGCTCTTAGGTCTATGCCCAGGTTCAGGCTTGCATTCCCACATATGAGAAATGTATATTTTGATTGTAGAATATCTTACATTGAGCTTCTGACAGCTAGAAGGGCTGTGTGTTTTGGGCACACTTGCACATTGCACATCATGAATAGTTACATTAATTACATTTTAACAACTGGCTAATTAACAAAGCTTGCTGGTTATGCATGGTAACAACTGTGTCAATAACATGGTAACACCACGGCTTATATGTAATTACACACTTATTACACCAGTAGTTACCATGTAAGAGCAGAAACCATTGATGTTTACCATGTTGTTATGTGGTTATGTATGCCCCATAATCTTATGTGTTCCTCTATTTCCCCTGTTTTCTTAAACTTCAGTCTTTTCTCTATCACATCATTTAAAATCTGAGAAGGTTAACTGGCGCAATAAAGCTTCAGCAGCCAAGTTATCGGTTCTAATGTTGCTTCTTAGACAAGAGACTAAAGCAAGTAAGCTGTACTTGAGACAGTATATAACGATGAGCTGTTGCTGCAAGATGAATCATGGATTTGATTTATAATAAACTTGCAACTTACTGTCTGAGAGTGTTATATCCTTGTTGTTTAGTATATAAAATAAAACTGCATTTTTTTTGTTGTTGTAAATATCAACAAAATTAAGTTGTATTTTATAACCTTAAATAACAATGATTTATTCTCTAACTAAATTGCAAATAGGCAACACAGCAAAGTAACAGAACAAATTAAGTTTATTACAATAAATGAACATTCTAATATCTTGTTTAAAACACATGTGATATTGATATTGGTTTATAAAATTCCAGGAACCATGTATTTTGTCCTTCGTATATTACACTGCTCCTTGAAAATCCTGTCTCAATCTTCTCTGTCTCCTCTGTCTGCTCCCTTCATCTCTTCAGGACAAAGAGGTGAACCTGGAGCAGGTTCACAGGCGTATGAACAGCCTTATGGACGAGGACATGGCTCACAAGCAGATTCCCACCCCGTCTATCGAGATCTCTGCGCTGGACATCGGCACCATGCAGCCCAGCCAGACCATGGAGCCTGTGCGGGACTATCAGAGCACGGGGCTGTCTGCGAGCACCTTTCTGCCGGAGCAGGGCCACGGGGCGGGCAGGACGCTAACACAGGGCCCTGGCAGCAGTCTGCCCCTACCACTCAGCGGCTCATCCACCATGCCATCCATCCAGTGCAAACACAGATCCCCCAACGGGGGGTTATTCCGCCAGAGCCCCGTCAAGACTCCCATGCCAATGTCATACCAGTCAATGTCCAGAAGACCAATGCCAGAAGCCATTGAGCCCACCCATGGGACATCCATCTGATCTGGTCTGGGGGAAAAAAATATATATATATATATATATATATATATATATATATATATATATATATATATATATATAAATAAATAAATAAACAGAGATTTTTAATACAACTTTAAAATTTAAAACAAAAAGTAAGGAAAAAAACTCTAGAATTTTTTCTTGTACATATTTGTAAATACTGAAAGAATGAAGTGAGGTAAAAATTGTATTTTGAATATTCTCCATTTTTGGAAGTTGAGCTGAAAAAAACAAACAAACAAGAAAAAAAACTAGTGTATGAATGGCTTTGTAAATTTTGTTCTATATGAATAAAGACGCAAATTCCTTGTGATTGTTTTCTAAGTGCCAGCTGTGAAGATTCTTACTGGGGGCTTTGGGAGGGAACTTGTCCTTCTTCAACCATTCTTTCACATGCCATATTTCCATCTGCACCACAAAACCGTTTAAAACATTGGTTAGTTCTCCATTAATCTTCCACATATAGCCGGGATTAGATTCGGAGGGAAACGGCAGGATGCATTCATATTTGAGTCTGTTGTGCCCAGTATGTGGCTTTGTAGGCATCAACTACATGATGTTTTGTAGTAATTTGACTAGTTTAATGTACTTGTCAAAATGATTGCTGATTAAAATCTCCAGCATTCATTTTAGGAAGACATATCTATTTATATTATTTGAGCAAACTTGGAAAAATGGATAACAAAGGCCCCACCCCTGTCTTTCTGCAGTTATTCTTCAGGCCCATTACTATAGTGTTTGCTTGTACCAACACTATACTCCAAAGCCATCAACTGGGTTCAACATTAATTACAGGTTTTACCTATCAAGAACACATGCAAAGTATAGGGATTTCTTTTAGTCTTTAGGTTTTCTTTAGGATTGGATTTGTCCAATCAATATTTCCTTCCTCATATATATAATAATTGAATAGGAGGAAGGTTTTCAGTCTCATTACTTCAAAGGTCCGTTGTTATTTCACTATAATCTCCCAGTGGAATGAATAAGTCTTAAGAAAACAAGAGCGGCAGAAGATTTAAAGACCAGGGACGTGCGCAATTTTCGTTATTTTCGAGGGGGACAATATCTATAAAACATTTTTTGCAAGTTGATTTTGGTGCTGATGCATAGTTTAAGCATGGTGATAGTTGATGATTTCAGGAGGGGTGCAGTGTTTGTTTACCTGTAACTAAACACTGGAAGACAGACAAATCTAAATAGAACTCATACATAAGTGTTAAACACTCAGTAGTAGTGAATTATGTCACTGTCTTTGAAAAAATGTGTATTGGTTAGCTATAGCTTTGTACATAGCGGTCCCATCTTGAGCACAGATTTCATTTTTGTGAAGGGCAGCGTGTAACAAGAAGATAATACAGTATGCATGTGTGGCTAATGCATAGCAAAACACAGCCAGTTCGTGGCTTGAGGGTAATACCCTTCTGTCTGAGCTTGACAGTATGTTAGCAAATCTCAGTGTTTAAGAAACAGAAATCCCTCAGAGAGCCTCAAAAAAAGCTGCTGCTTCTCCATCTAAGCGTGATGGATTCATTTGTCTGTTTAATCTCTGGACACAGCTGTAACAATTTACAACAGGGGCTTTATACGAACAAAAACAGATTCTTATTAGCCGCAGCTCCAGGAACTGATTTTAGTTTTTAATGAGGGGTCAGGCACCAGCTCTACCAGGTTATCTTCAATAGCAATTGCATGGTTGAAATGTAATGGATGTACATGGAGTGACAAAATCAACTTCCATTTGCTTACCTTTTTAGCCACAGCTAGCAACATTGTTGCCGGCCCCCTTATTGTTGCTCTGAACGAACAACACAGGATGTGACAAGGTACCAAGAAACATCAGTTTAAACGTAATACTTTAAAATATCACGCAAAGAAAAAAAAACACTGATCATATCACCATGGCCTTGTTCAAAATATTTAGCAATATGTATGTATACAGCATTTTTAAAGGAATCCTTAATTATTCTATTTTTTACTGTAGTACTATACTGTGTTGGTGGAAATGTTGAGGGGAAAAAAAAAAACTCTTGCCCTCCTCTTTGAGGGCTTATTGGTTATCTTAAAATATACAAAAACGTAATTGTTCATATATCTGTAAAATGAGATCTATGCTTAAGGAGCAGGCATTTAAACACAACTAATGTCACCAGAAAACCTTTAAAGCAGACAGTATTTCATTAGCATGCCATTAATGTGAGCTACTAATAAAACAGTCCTAACTGTTAACTTTAAGTACTGTGCAGTACAGTTTTAAATATAGAAGCGACCCTGTTGCACAGAAATATTTGATGGAATTATTATTATCATAGGATGTATCATTCAAAAGGTAATTTAGACGTCATTGGTCAGAGCTTTAATGCGTAGCATTATGACAACACTTAATACTCTGCTGTCAGCATAATATCCCTATATATTTTATAAAGGGTGCTAAAGGGGTGTTTTTACTAGAAGCTATAAGTATACTGGTTCCTAAAAAAAAGAAGAAGAAATACAGGAATATGGGAGAACTGCAATAAGCACTGTCATCACTATAAGGTTTAGGAGATGTTATTGCTTTGCCAATAGCCACAGCAGTTTATTACAAAGCTCTGCGGATCTATTGGAAAGCTTCAGTTGATTGATGGGCTTGGTGCACGCTCACACAGAGGGGTGTGTGTGTGTGTGTGTGTGTGTGTGAACTGAGAGTCTCCTGCAAGTGCATCGCTAACTCATTTCCAGATGCCAAAAATGAGATGGAGGTGATATGCTTAGCAACCTCCTTAGACCCAGCCCCCAGTATACTGGACACCTACAGTAGCTCCCCTTAGCGGATTGATACACAGAATAACGGTCCACACAGTTCACTTAATGCCCTTCCTTCAAATCGACTGTCTAGTTCAACGTGATTTGTATTGTTTTACAGTACCTCTGAATTTATGATTGTGTTTTCCCACACAAAACTAGCATTCCTTCCCCTTTATCAAAAGATCTTCATTGTTAGTACAGCAGTGGCACTGCAATGGTAAGACAAGGGCAGCTACGATGGAGTAAGCCTCTGCTAGAATGCTACCACATTTGGAACTTGTTCTCAATTTGGCATACAAATAGTATTGTACTGTGCCAGTACTAAAATCCAGCCTCAGCTTGATAAACCACAGAATAGGTGGATGTGCTACAGGAAACTGTAAAATAATCATAAAAAACTAAAATGATTGCTGATAACTTAAATAAAAACATAATGATTGTGCTTGGAACTAATTATGTCAGACTGAATTTATACATAATGGACAGTGTCGAATGAACCCAGCCATATATATATATATATATATATATATATATATATATATATATATATATATATATATATATATAGCTATAGATCAGATCGATAGATAGATATCTAGATATCATAGATCTATCTATAGATATATAATATATTATAGATCTAATTACATCCGATTACGTCCATTACCAGGTACGTCTTTTGCTTTTTGTACACTGAAAACATGTCGTGCATAATTATAAATTTTCGGTTGTACCAACTTCAGAAGTCTTATGTCTTACACGTTATGCTAAAATATATATATAATATATATATATATATATATATATATATATATATATATATATATATATACTATATATATTATATATATATATCGTTTAATTATATCGAAAATATAAATTTCGGTTTTGCAACAGCTTTTGAATAACGTTTTTTAACATAGTGTTTTTCTGTTCATCAATTACCCAGAATATATCATGTAATGTTAAAAAGAATACAATTGATATATTAGTCAACATATTTAAAATAAATATCAGTTACATAAAGAAGTTAGAGTTACATAAAAGGTTTTACTGCACTAATCTGACAGGGGAAAAAATATTTTCTGTATTTTTCTGGAATACTAAAATTTCCCTTCCTATGTTTGTAGAACATTCTGGCAAAGGATCAAACTCTTGATAGAGCGCATGAATTCTAAACTCTCTAAAAGGATGGCTACTCTAGAGATGGCGAATGTCGTCTATATTTATGTTGTCAATGTTCCAACTGCACACGGCTCTCACAGTCAGTAGGAAATCTTCTGCAGTGTAGAACATACAGAACCAGTTCTTAATCCACTAAGTGATTAATATTATTTATAGTGCAGAAAATCAGTGACAGCGAACATGACACAATCATTAAATTATTAAAATGTAATAACTTTCTTCAATCACAGTTCAGCCTTGAGATTCCACGGTCCAATGACAAGGGCACATACAGTAGCAGTAAATTCAATCACCACCAATACTATTTCGCTTTATGACCCATGTTACCTCCTGTCTTTATGACGCTATTTAAACAAACTTGCATACACGGGAGAGCACTCTTGGGTAGTAATTGCGGTTATGCTAATGAGAGGTAAGAAAATGGTTGTTTTTTATTTTTTTTAAGATTATTACATTTTTAAAAAACAAATTTAAGATCTAAGCCGCTAAACACAAACCGATTACGTTACTGATCCCAACCAAGCATCTTAACTGCTGTTCAATAAAGTCTGGCTGTTCTACTCATTGATTAAGAAGCTAACGGGGGAAATGGCACAGCTGATTTGCACTCAGCCTCAAGGTGACAGTACTTAACGAAGAACAAGAGCTACAACCTGTAAACTGGCTCACCGGTGTGTGTCTTTTTTGTGGATTTACCAAGCGTGATTCGCGCAACACAACAATAAGTCTATTTATAACTACTACTTCATTAAACATCCAAATTAGCATTCAATACAAAAAATCCATTCATAATAAAAGCCAATTTCGGAGACAACAGTGTGCAGTCTTCCTTTCTTCTCTAGTCTAACAAAGTATCTATAAACATGCCCTTTTATACCTAACCTGTGGTTATATCATGCTTCAGCAATTCTTTCTTTTGTAACTTTTTTCCATTACAGCTGGGTATACTCTTGGTCCTTCTAATTAACATACAAACAATGCATGCATTTGACACACACACACACTCTGCTAATAAGATATATTACAACAAGAGAGTACAAGACACTGACAGCTTCCATATATCAAATCAAAATAAGGAAAGTGTTCAAATCAATAACTTTCCATAAGCTTGCCTTTACATTGCATTTAAGGAAATACATAGGCAAAGCATAGCAATATATAAAATAGTAAAATATTACAAAAGCAACCCATTGTCTTATAACAAACCCAATAACTAGAATTCTGTGTTCAATTTCGGTCACTGCATTGCAAAAAGAACATATCGGATTTGGAGAGAATCCATTGAAAAGCAACTAGACCAATCCCCGGGCTCAAAGGTGAAGATATATTGAGGAGGCTAAATATATTTAGACAAGAATAAAAAAGTCCATATACTGACTGTTGGTGTTAAAGCAGGTCTTACACATAAAATCAGTCAATGAATCAAGCAAATTTGCCAGCTTATCCGGTTAGAGCAGACTGCTGCATTTGCAAATGTATGAATAGCCCCACATGCAAATGTTTATATTTAAAAAAAATAAATAAATAAGTTTAAATTAAGTTGTTGATTTAGGTGTCAGTCAGGACAATTTAATTAATTTCTGTTAGCGCTTCTTATATGTCCAGCAGGTGGGGATGCTGTATATGTGTGTGGTTAGTTATGTGGTGGGAATCTCAGAAATCAAACATAAAAATAAATAAATAAATAACATAGCTAAAATGAATTGAAATATGAATGAAATGAATATGAAGATAATCTTGTATTTTTTTGTCTTTCCAGTTAAACTGCAGTCTGGCTAAGCATAATGTACTTCTATTTACATTGTTTTTCTATAGGAGAAAACAGCTGTCAAGAAATCACTGAAGATGCAAGATGGATTGATCTGAATTAGGCATGGCTACCTAGCTGGCTTCAATAGTGATCAATGATTAAAGGTCGGGGTTATTATTATTTCTATGATAAATGTAGCACCTGCTTTACAGCGCTGGAGAAAGAAGAGCTCAATTTGTCCACAGGCCATAGAAGAGGGGAAGTGAAGTTAAAAAAACAAAACAGTGGTATTCGTATTCTGTAGATATCGTTGATTTTCTCCCAGTGAATCAGCAGGGCCTTTTTTTGCGGGGTGGGGGGGGGCTAATAAAACTGGAATGCTCTGCAAGGATGCAGCTCTTCTCACTCCTTAGATTAATTATCAAATGCTTTGAGGTTTATTATACTGTTTTTCTTCCACTTGTATTTCATGGGTTGGTTTCCCTTGGTTTTAGCATAGAAACTGATAGCCGCATAAGTTTGTAGTTACATATGCATATTATATCAAAGCCTTTCTGGATATTGCTTCTTATTCGGTGCAATACAAAGTTTGCACACAATTGCACAGCATGCAAAGGCGTTGCTACGTGCAGCACACACTTTGTGTAAACAGGGTGTTCTACATATGACGGATTTGTCTGCTATGAATTATAATCTGTTCAATATAGCTGCCCTGAAGGTAAAATATACTGGAGACTTTATGAAACATGTACAACATACAGTGCATGGGATAATAAATAGGTGAAATTCACAGCAAACAAATTGTGCCTATAAGGAACAGTCATGTATCTTTCCAGAACCATTTTAGCTACTTACAGAACGATGGCAATTATTTTGTCTAAAAATAAAATTACTTTTTTACTAGACAATTAAATGTTCAGATAATTACATGTAATTGGCCTATGCATTCTACACCTCTTGTATACTCTCAAGTGCCCTTTGGTATACTCATATGACCTCTATAACCTTTTGGAATGACAAACAATGCCGTTGTCATTTTAATAGTATGTCATTAAAGGCATGAATCATGCATGAAGGATGGGTGCTCTTAAATGAAGCTCATGTAGCCAAAAATTAGTCAAAGGTCAATTATTGTTTTCTGGGACCACACACATGCTTTGAAATATGACATTAACAGATTTTTACTGAAAAAAAAAACATATCTACCTTTTCAATAGCATCTCCACTCCTTGTGTCATGTTTTTTGTTGTGTAAAGGAAGCCTTTTGCCAATTGCATGGCTTTTTTTTTCATGTTGTGGTCTAATGTCTGTGCTGGTTTCAGTCTGCAGATAGTGCCATTGTCTTCCTAAAAATAAATAAAACTTTAGTGTGGCAGGGCAGTAGCCCTGCTGCTGTAAGTATAGAGTGTGTGTGTGTGTGTGTGTGTGTGTGTGTGTGTGTGTGTGTGTGTGTGTGTGTGTGTATGCAATGTTGGTAGGGATAGGGTTAAATCAATCCATCCCAGTAATCACACTTGTGGTCATTCCCCAGTTAGATCATTGGTGCTAATCGTGGAGTGGCCACATGTATAAAAGGAGCTTGAAATCTTTTGTTTCTTGAGGGTTGAGGGGTGAGGGTGAGGGTGAGAAGTGAGAGTGAGGGTTTGTGCTTGTGCTGTGATTTTTGAAGTGTTTTGGAAAACTTGGTCAGTGAAGGCGAATGCCCAGCCTGCCTATTCAGTTGTTTTGTTTAATCTTTTATTTTGGCCATTGTGCCTGTTTATTTGTTTCTGTTTATTTGTTGTTTTGTTTATTAAATGTGCACTCTAGTGCTTAAACTGCAGCTTCCTGACAATAACATCTAGGCCCACAGCGCTATCCTGAAACATTTGGTGTTAGAAGTGAGATAGCGCCCCCTGGAGACTCAGAGCAGGACTGCAGTTTTTTAAAAAATGGACATGGGATTTCCAGCTACTTTTATACATGTGGCCACTCACCAATTAGAACTAATTAAAAATCACCAAATAGCACTAACCGCACAAAAATTGCTTACAGCAGCAGGGCTTCTGCCCTGACACTTAGTAATATATTTATTGGCATTCCAGTGATTTTGACAAAATTGCAGACTTCTAATTCCCAGAGAGAATCTTCCATGCAGGGCTCAATGTTATTGTCTTCCACAGTGTCCATGCACGTGAAATGCTCTAATTATTAGGCAATAGAGAATTCATTGGAAACATCAATATCATGCTAATCGTTACAGCGCAGATGTTTAGATTGCAATTCTGAGCATTAGTTGTTAGTATGACTGGGATGGGGCTTGCTGATCAAAATTGCAATCTAAACATCTGTGCTGTAATGATTAGCATGATATTGACATTTCCAATGAATTCTCTATTGCCTCAGTCAAGCTCCAGTCCACCCCTTCTTGGTCACATAAAAACAATTCGTTTCATAAAGATTTTCCATTGCAGCCTAATTTTGTTACAGTTCGGTAATCAGCTGCATAGTTAGCAGGTGTCCAACTTTCTTTTCTTCAAAACCTTCACAGCTATAACAGGGCTCTGTACATGAATCTTATCCTGCGATCCCAGGGATACTTGGATGAAAACCTCTCACATGTAAATAGTGTTTATTTTTGTGCTTTTTGTTCAAATAACTTTTACCTGTACTTGTTTTCATTCACATCTATATTCTGCAGTATAAAGGCAGGTAATGGCCATCTGCATCAATAACAGTGCTGTCTTGATCTTTGTATTTAAATTTTGCTTCACTCAGGGTCCTTCCTTAACAGGTGTTGATATTTTCTAAATACCAGACAAGCTAAGCCTGTTCCCTAGTCAGCAAAATTATATTTGCACAATTAATTTGAACTGGACCCAATCCAGACTCCAGTGACTTCCCCATGGTCCTAACGCCTCCACAATTATCTCAGCATCATTGTAAACATTTGTTTTAAACCATACTTATTACATTATGTACTTATTTGTTTACCATCCAGTTTGCTTAGATTGTTTTTTCCACAGTTTTGAATTTATATTGACCAATCCCTTACTATAGTGACATCAAAAAGTGATAATTCCTCTAGAGGAAAATACACTTGAACTTTGACCCATTCGACTCCCATCACTTTCAAATCAAACACAGAATGTCTCGTTTTCATTCACTCGACAACACCCACAGTACAGAAATGCTCATTAATGCTCATCAACAAAATGAGAATACGTTAAAACAAATGATGTGAAGATGGTATATTCGTATCTAAGAGAAAATGGAGAGGAACAGGAAATTAAAACAAGGTAAAGGCAATCATCCAAATAAAGCTGAAGAACTAACTGATAACGACATAGAACGTCTGTACAGCACTGAAACACTATGTTTAAAACAAATAACTGTACTGCTAAACCTCATCTTCTTTAATATTAGCATCACAGGGGTATCTATTTATTATAAAAAATAATAGATGGGCCTCTTCAGTGAGTTACAGGAAAACAATCCCATTTCGGGTTTCTGTCACTCGACCTTAGGTCTCGGAGTTTATGATGTCACAGAAGCCCTAGATAGAATTATTTTCCTGTAACTCACTGAAGCCCATCTATTATATATGCGTGTGTGTGTGCGCGTGTGTGTGCGTGCGTGTGTGTGTGTGTGTGTGTGTGTGTGTGTGTGTTTGTGTGTGTGTGTGTGTGTGCTTGGTTAAAGGAACACAGAATAAACCAGCATAATGCTTTAATTTTTTGTGAGGATAGTTCACTGTAATGTTTTCTCAGTTTATTGAAGCATGTAAACTACAAATCTGATTGGCAGCCAGTTATATGCAATTCACATTTTAATACTCTTAATCTGTTCTTATAAAAGTAGAAACACTTATGTGCAGAATTTGAGAGTTGCTCAGCCACACAAAAAGAGCTCTGAATAATTCCTGAAAGAATTCATAATGTTCAATTTAAAAGCAATGACTCCAAGAAGCTTGAAAGGCGAATAAGGGCATATTCCATCTACATGAGGGGGCTAGAAAGCAAAGGTTTCTGAAATGCTAAATTGTTTTGACATCTGTGACTTCATGCGCAAACACAATTAACATGCTATTAACTATAAATGTAGTAAATAGACTTGTTGTACTTTTCTGTTGCACTTTTTATTGCAAGGGCACATTATAGTATTAGACAGTTATTATTAATGAAATGAAAGAACCCTTATAATTACTTTACACTAATCTGTCTTTGTAGAATATAACTGTAATACACTGGAATTCACTGTTAATCATCCCCAAATCCTTGAAAAACACATTTATAGATTTTATAAATTGATCATTGTACACATTTGCTAGGACTGGCATTTGATCACATTTGTCCTATTATTGCATTTAACATTTTATGGAGGGATATTTATACCTATTCAACCCATTACAAAAAAACACCCCTGAATGTGGCCTAAGCACAAAGCGTAATTCAGAAGCAAAGGCGCCCCTGAATTCTGCAGCTCCAACCCCTCTAGATTGTCCTATATCTGTAATTTCCCCAGAGGAAGGACCGAATCATAATTCCAAGTAAAGGGCCAGCTTCATTACTGAGAGAGCACATGTGCAGTAGGAGCATGCGATGGATAGAATCAGTTCGGGGGGACGGGGGACTCAGCGCTATATCCGATTAATCGCTCCCAAGCTCATTATCAGCTCATCTGGTGAAAAGGTAGACTGATTTAGATCAGGGCAAAGTAATCAAAGTATTGTGACAGGTAAATTATACAATTTATTAAGGTTTAAATGTATGTTGTATTGGTTAAAATGATTTTACCAAATCTACATGTGATTTTTTAGAAATAGTATCTTTTGGCTGGGTGGAGATTTTGGAAGCCTGTTTTCAAGGCTTTTCCCAAACAAAATGGCCCACCACTTTCTTAGCTTCAAAGACTTCAACGCATGAACAAGCTTTGTTTTATTGTTTTGAATAGACAAACATGGTCTACTTACAACAATTAGTCTTTGGAGGATACTTCAAAGACTGAACCACTTGTGGAGAAAGCTGTTGACATTAACATTTATAGTGGTATTGTAATAGATGCTGATCAATGCGATTGGAGAACTTGTTTTTAAAATGTTAGAAAAAGGACTGTTTTTGTGAAACAGGCACAGGTGTACATTCTCAATTCTCTTCAACTTTCTCCATACGCCTGCCCTCTTGCCTTTAACATTGGCTTAGAACGAACTCAGCTCTGCAAGAATATAAACGCAACATGTAAAGTGTTGGTCCCATGTTTCATGAGCTGAAATACAAGATCCCAGGAATTTTCCATATGCACAGAAAGTTTATTTCTCTCAAATTGTGTGCACAAATTTGTTTACATCCCTATTAGTGAGCATTTGTCCTTTGCCAAGATAATCCAACCACCTGACAAGTGTGGCATATCAAGAAGCTGATTAAACAGCATGATCATTACACAGGTGCACCTTGTGCTGGGGACAATAAGAGTCAACTCTAAAATGTGCAGTTTTGTCACACAACACAATGCAACAGATGTCTCAAGTTTTGAGGGAGTGTGCAAGTGACATGCTGACTGCAGGAATGCCCACCAGAGCTGTTGCCAGAGAATTGAATGTTCATTTCTCTACCATAAGCCGTCTGCAACGTCGTTTTAGAGAATTTGGCAGTACGACCAACCGGCCTCACAACCGCAGTCCACGTGTAACCACGCCAGCCCAGGACCTCCACATTCGGTTTCTTCGCCTGCAGGATCATCTGAGACCAGCAACTCGGACAGCTGATGAAACTGTAGGTTTGCACAACCAAAGAATTTCTGCACAAACTGTCAGAAACCGTCTCAGGGAAGCTCATCTTCATGCTCGTCGTCCTCACCAGGGTCTTGTCCTGACTGCAGTTCGGCGTGGGCAAATGCTCACCTTCGATGGCCACTGGCACGCTGGAGAGGTGTGATCTTCACAGATGAATCCCGGTTTCAACTGTACCGGGAAGATGGCAGACAGCGTGTATTGCATCGTGTGGGCGAGTGGTTTGCTGATGTCAACGTTGTGAACAGAGTGCCCCATGGTGGCAGTGGGGTTATGGTATGGGCAGGCATAAGCTACAGAAAACGAACACAATTGCATTTTATTGATGGCAATTTGAATGCACAGAGATATCGTGACGAGATCAACTGATCAACTCTATGCGAAGGAGATGTGTCGTGCTGCATGAGGCAAATGGTGGTCACACCAGATACTGACTGGTTTTCTGATCCACGCCCCTACCTTTTTTTTAAGGTATTTGTAACCAACAGAGACATATCTGTATTCCCAGTCATGTGAAATCCATAGATTAGGGCCTAATGAATTTATTTCAATTGACTGATTTCCTTATATGAACTGTAACTCAGTAAAATCTTTGAAATTGTTGCATGTTGCGTTTATATTTTTGTTCAGTGTATGTAGTAAAAATGCGCTACAGGATTGGCACCGACCCTTCTACCAAGACACTCTTTATTAAATATACTATAAAGAGCAGGGGGCAACTCTGTGTTGTGTCTAAATCCCTTTATATGTCAAATGTTGAGCAGTCTTTAGTACAGAAGCATTACTATACCTAACGACCACCTACAATACAGTTAACCTACAGTCTGTCATATCTGACTTGCTGACTGCTGGTTTAACCAGGTAGAGTGTGTGCTATATATTGTATGTTTCCAATTTTCTTGTCGAAATGGACCTTTGTGTGCATTTAAGGTGTTTCACATGATTTCAGGTTAAATACATCTGTTGCTGGGAGGTCCCACAGTTGGTTAGTACATTTCCTAACAAAAACTAGATCATGAAGATGAAGGAACATTCAAAGCAAACCTGGAATAAGGTTCTTCAAAAGCACCAATCAGGGGTAGGATATAAGAACATTTCCAAGGCATTGAATATCCCCCTGAGCACAGTAAAGTCCATTATTAAGAAATGGAGAGAATATGGCACAACTGTGAATCTGTCTAGAACAGGCCGTCCTCAAAAACTGAGTATCCGGCGAGAAGGGCACTAGTCAGGGAGGCCACCAAGAGGCCTAAGGCAACTCTAAAGGAGTTACAGTCTTCCATGGCTGAGCTGGGAGACACTGTGCATACAGCAACAACAGCCAGGGTGCTTCACAAACTGGCCTTTATGGGAGAGTGACAAAAAGAAAGCAAAAAGAAAGAAATCTCAGCTAGAGTTTGCCAGAAGGCATGAGACCAAGTGGAAGATTCTATGGTCTGATAAGACCAAAATAGAGCTTTTTGGCCTCAAAGCTAAGCGCTATGTTTGGTGCAAGCCTAACACCGCACATCATCCTGAGAACACCATCCCTACCATGAAGCATGGTGGTGGCAGCATCATGCAATGGGGATACTTCCCTGAATCAGGGCCTGGAAATCTTATGAAGATAGAGAGCAAAATGTGTGTAGCAAAGTGCAAAGAAAACCTGGAGGAAAACCTGCTGAAGTCTGCAAGACCTGGGACTGAGAAGATTCATCTTCCAGCAAGACAATGACCCCAAACATACAGCCAAAGCCACAATGGAGTGGCCTAAAAACAAAAAAAGTCAATGTCCTGGAGTGGCTCAGTCAAAGCCCAGACCTCAATCCAATTGAGAATATGTGGAAAGAGTTGAAAATTGCTGTTCACCAAAGGTCCCCATCCAACTTGACGCTTGAGCAATTTTGCAAAGAAGAATGGGCAAAAATTGCAGTGACCAGATGTGCAAAGCTGGTAGAGACGTATTCAAATAGACTCATGGCTGTAATTGCTGCCAAAGGTGCCTCTACCAAATATTGACTCAAGGGGTGAATACTTATGCAATCAATTATTTTCTGTTTTGTATTTGTAATTAATTTAGAACAATTTGTTGATTTTATTTTTCACTTTGACATGATGGACTTTTTTGTGTTGATCAGTTGCAAAAACTCCTAATTAAATCCATTTTGATTCCATGTTGTAACACACTAAAATGTGGAAAAGTCCAAGTGGGTGAACACTTTTGAGAGCCTCTGTATATGTTTTGTAATGTAATGGGTTTACAATGTTAAGCACATAATTCTAAGAATAAATCAAAGAACTGTATTAACCTTTTGGCCTGCAAAATTAACCTGATTTCTTTTCTATTTCATTTTAATAGAAATCTTTTGTTCTGCTTTCATTAGCATCAGTTGTTCAGTGCTGTATGTTTTAATACTAAAGACGAAGCACTAGTACAGCGATCTATGCGTAAACCTTGGAAACAACGGAACCTCACCTTTAAATTCTAGACTTCGATCCACTTTTTCCCCGGTCTACTTTTTCCCCAGGACACCTGAAAAACAATGCACTACTGTCACAAACATAACCTGTATCACCCACCACAAGCACTACTGCACTCACCCAAGACTGGTGATTGTGGGGTGGATGCGTAATGTTATTGTTATTATTTGGGTCTACAAACCTGTTATTGTTTACTGTTATTGTTATTGGTCACCAGACCTGGATACAAACATAAAAGACCCCTTTTCCAAACCAGATTAAACCTCACTGTCTGTTTCATTACTGCACTACATTACCCCTGCACCCGCATCCACTCAGCCACTTTGTCACATGCACATAATCACCTTTATTGTAGGTCTCCATGTATGACTGCTGCTTGGTGAAACTGATAAGAAACTAGGGTAGTGAAGTAGTAATGCTGTAGCTAGACCATTAGAATAGGACTTCCAGTTCCACAAGTGATTAGGTTATATGAAGAAGCAGTCTAGATATCTGAATAAATAGCAAAACACAAAAAAACAGAAAATGAAGAAAAATCCTGAGTATAAGACAAGGAGGGACAGAGATTATGCCAAGGTATTTTAAAGTCTTGTTTATTACTCTTTTAACGGTTTGTGATTTACGTAAATAATTTATACAACACTGAAAATAACAAAATATAATGCACGCCGGGGGGGGGGGGGGGGGGGGGGGGGGGGGGTTGGGGAGTGGAGAAAATGCATTTATCTCACACAGGAAAGTAAATTAAACCATAAACTTTTACGCTGCTGCTGCAGATCATGTAAAGCACAACAATCATGTGTACTGGGATCTGGAAGGGAGAGGAGTTTGAAGGGGAAATAAGCTTATAGATTGGGTCCAGCAGGTTAGCTGAAACATTTCTAAACTAATTCTAAACTATTTAAATGGTATGCGCAGAGCTGAGACCGGATACCTGTGTATGTCATTGGATTTGTAATATTAATTAGTTATCTGCCTTACTGAGCATTGACAAAGCATGCTGTGACTGTAGAATGCAATTAATCACAAAAGCCATGCCAAGTCTTGAAACATCTACTGTACTATAAAGTAGGTTTAATTAATTCAGTACTGGGGGAGTGTTATTAGAATGCCTTGGAACATGTTGTATGTTGTTAGAAAACAAGGAACATTCTAGTAACACACAGGCTGAGCTTGTCACAAATGAAACAAGTATGTTAGTAACATACACTCCCAGCCACGGCAGTAAATATAAGAGCCATCAGTAAGTACAAAATACAAAATACTATAGAATAGGAAATGGCAATAAATGGTTTAATAAAAATTGGATAAACGGTATTTAAAAGCTGTCATTAGTTAAGCAAATGACATGTTAGTGGTATGGTTAAGTATCTTGCAAAGAAGGAATAACCTCTTATATTCTAAAGATACATATAAATGTAAAATGTGGCATATGAGACAGCCTGTGAAATGTGCACGTACCTGCACACCTACATTCCACAGAGATGCATATGCTTTTAAAGATATGCAGTTTAGTCGGGTTTGTGTGTATGTTTGTGTGTTACTTTTAAGATCAATCCTTGATATAGGTTGTTATGAGCGCCTGGATTTCTATATACTTTGTTCTTCTTGAAATCTGTTAAGGTGTCTATAAGTTCAGAAGCTGCTCTTCAGTTCTAGTAGCCTGTCATAGACATATGTAATATAGAGCAGATCAACCAAACAGTCTTTATATTAGTAAGCCCTAGCAACATCTACTGCACTTCAGTGTAGTGGCCAGAAACAAAAGGAAACTAAATACATATTGAATAAATAACACTTTGTGTAACTGCAATAAGAACGATTCAGAATAATTGCAGACATCATGAAATCTAAACTTGGAAAATGTAATGTGTAGCTATACACTCATTAAACTTAGCAAGGGTAAATCTATTTCAGCAGCATCTAGAAACACTGGAAATGCCTGTCCTCTATGATAAAGCATGCATTTTCATAGGCGACAAACAAACAAATCTCAAAGAGATATGGGAATCCTGAAATGGGAATGAGTCAGCAAGAAGCAGGGTTTAGATGAGCTGTCAGGTACAGCAGCAGTTAGCTAGGTAGCAACTTTGATGAACATGTGTATCTGTCTCCTTTGAGGAAGGATGTGTTTGAATTGATCAAGTTCTGTACCTACACTGAGCTACTACAAGGGGGCTGGGAGCAGAACGACATGAATTAGAATACCAACTTAAACTAATTGCAGCTAACAAAATAATTCATAAATCATACATGTTTCGTTCTTTTGTTAGCCACTTACTACAGTTCTGAAATGTGCTCTTTTTGTTATAGCAAACATGAACAGTATTTTCATTTTAAAACAGAGATGTGGTACTACATTCAGTTCTCAGTTTGCTTGCCTTGCCTTCCAGGATGTCTTTCATAGCTTTTACTTCCTTGGTCATTTCACTACAGTAGTGTCTTCTGAATTGAAGCAAGTTACTGGTTGAAGGCATGTTAACCAATAGGGGAAGCAGCTAATGGAACTATTAGCAATCTATAATCACTTTAAGACATCTGATTTCCCTCTGATATAAGTAAGTGCATGTTTTGTAGACCAGGGCTAAAATCAACATTCAGTTAAGTGAAATAAATAATCATTCAGGACATATATAAAAGGAAAACAAGGTTCTGTGAAAGGGAAAGAGAAATAGATTAGCAGCACATACTCCCAATGGGATTAACGTTGCTGCATGAGAGAAATGACAGTAACATCTTCTTCTTTTTTAAAAGCTGCTATCATGCATTGAATAGTCTCTGGCTTCCAATATGAGCGAGAAGGATAGAGGTAGGGTGGAGAGAGACTGAGTGAGGGAGTGATATCAGGATGGCACTATGTAATGCCCCCGAACATGTTTTGCATCCTGGGGGGGGGGGGGGGGGGGGTTCTTGGGGATGCTATTAAAATTCACTTAATCTGCACTCTGCCTACCAGCTCTCTCTACCCCCTTAATCTTCCGTCCCAGAAAATATTGATCCAACAAATTACTTCTCAAGGTCAGCACTATGGGTAGAACGTTTTTGTCAAAGATAAGCTGTGCAGCCTGCTGGAGTCTGCACCTTGCCGAGATGGATTTCTCTGTGGCTACTCGCTCCTCACACACCTTGACAATCACAACGCTAGCTGCTCTCACATGATAAGACAATGCTAGAAGGATCTGGTCCTCTTTTCTGTACCGCTACTCTCACACACACACGTTTGCTTTTGTAAGACAGGATGACATCACCAACCAAGCTGTAATTGTGGACCAATGACACTAATGCTATTGTAGCGTACATAAAAATTCCACAAATCTTCCATTCGTTTTCTACTGTAGGTCTCAAATGTGCAGTTTTGAAAGATACACACTTTATAGCAGACATGTATTTTCTGAGAAGTTAATAGGAAACATTGATAAATTAATTGAGAGAATTGTTATGTAATGCTTTTTGTAATGTTATGTTAAGCGTTTTGCTTTATAAATAATTTTAAGAAAGAGCATTTGATTAACTGTTTTTCATTTTTAGGGGTTCCAAAATCTGTACATTACCGATTGACACCCCACTGCTGAGTTAGGTATGTTTTCGCATTGCTTCAGTAGTTTCCTAAACTGCTGTTTAAATAATTAACATTGTATGTCTTATAATGTGATGGGTTTATAACGTTAAGCAAACAAGTCAAAGAATCAATCATTTAAAGGATTTAATTAACCTTTTGGCCAAAAAAAGAAAGAACTTGATTTCTGCTTCGTTTTTATTTAACTTAACTTCAACACACCAAATAGCCTTTGTCAAAGTGGTGAGTGAATACAGATGAGTGCAGTGCTGAGCAGATTAATCACGCAGACAATTGCTTTCGGGTGCAAGGGTGTTTTATTTAATGAATGAGAGCCTGAAGGCAAACGCCAGTAAATAATAAATGTTGGAGTGATACAGCAGCATGTATCACTCGTAATTGTAATTCCCAGGTTTGACCCTTAACCAAAAATCCAGTTTTTACACACACCAACACTAAACACAAAACAGTGAAGTGATATTATGTGCTAGTGGTGCAATTTACAACGCTGGGGTGAAAGTGATATCCAGGTTGATGCTGGCTTGCACTACAGCTCCGGGTCATGCTACTGGTAGTCTAGTGAGACAAACAACAGTTACAGCCAAAACTAACAAACACCCATGGTTTTTAGTATACACAGTATTTCCTTCACGGTCAAGTCCAACCATTTACAAAGGAACAGATTACTTTGCTACGCCAGTATTTATACCCTCACTCATGACCCCTTGGTTAACGAGTGCATCCGCTTCTCTAATTTGCGGATGCCACACCGGGTCATTGAGTTCAGGTACCATAGCTCCATCCCTATAAAGTGTCATGCCTTTTAGTCCAGGGCACTCTGTTCCCTTTATCTAGTGCCCTCACAGATCAGGAGGGAGACCTAACACCAAGCGTCATTCGATCTCTGTCACATAGCCCAAAGAGTGTTATTGAACATAAAAAATGGCTATGAGCAAGCAAAGAAATGCAAAAGTATTAAGGTTTTTACATAGCAAGAGTTATCCAAGCCATTGTGTAATTATGCATAATCTATGACTTGTCAAT
Organism: Polyodon spathula; assembly: GCF_017654505.1. Taxonomy (NCBI): domain Eukaryota; kingdom Metazoa; phylum Chordata; class Actinopteri; order Acipenseriformes; family Polyodontidae; genus Polyodon; species Polyodon spathula. Next base: position 7,024,066 of record NC_054543.1, read on the forward strand.
GTTTTATGCTAATGAAGGCTATCCCTACAAAACTTGATTACATTGCCCGCAAGGTGGTCAGATCAAAACTTGCTTAATGATTCTTGCCATTCTCCTTCTCGTTCTCCATTCCAATCCATTGTACTGTATTGTGCTGCTTCCCTCAAATTAAACCAGGTTTAGCTTCACCGAGGACCTTGATATTGATTTCAAATGAAAACTGCTTCAAATGAAATGATAAAGTACTGCACCTGTTCTGCAAAGTTGTTGTTTTTGGTTCACATAAGACATTGCCAAATGTTTATATTGCCAGCTTCAATGATTTGCTTTCTTTAAATGTATTTGTGTGATGACTCAATTCTGTACAGCACAAGGTTGATCAGCCTTTGGGGTGTAATTATTTTACACTCAACATTCTTCATATCTTAATCCTCCTCTGTTAACTTAACTTGAAACGCACTGCGATTGTGAGAGTGTCTACTCCAGGCCCTCCTCCAGCATATTCACAGTGCCTTTCATCTTAATCACTGTAAAAAGTGTGACAAAGTGACAAATGTACTACTTAAAATAATTCTGCATGAGAATTGTAGTATTTAAAATCAGTACAAGTAAACTGATTTTAAGATTCAATTTTCTGCTGGGGAAGACACGTTTAAAACAGTACTTAGGTTTTAAGAACCTACTGCATTTCATGCTACTTAAAACAGTTACTATAACTATGTGATGCCACTATCAAAGGCTACCTCAGTGTGCAAGCTGATCACAGTCAACTTCCATATTCCAAGAGCGATGTTGAACCAACATGGTGGTTTACAGATTAATTTGTCATATCCACTGGCATTATATATAAAATATACAAAAATGAAACTTTATTATTTTCAATATGTGATTCTTGCTGCAAAAATTCATCAACACTGGTGAAGAGGTGAATAGGAAGAAATATTTATCCACCTCTTGCTGCACGCACACAGCAGGTATGCAGTACCAGACAAGGTTTACAGCTAACAGAGTCATTTAGGAGTGTAACAGTTGACAATGACATTTTTAATGGACTTGTTTTTTGGGTTTTTTTTTTTTGTAGACCAACTTAAGCAAGCCTCAACCAGCATACCACCAGCTCTGACCAGCATACACCAGTACAGGACTTTGCAGGGATTTCCAAACTGCCAGTCAGGCACCTTTGACGAGCTTCTTCAATTTTTCATCAGTAATGAGATCGAAGCCTCATTCACAGCACTTTTGTATATCTGTAAACACAACACAGTGCATTAAACAGGTGAGGGAGGGCTGAGGTGAGCTGGCACGATTGTAGAGATTAATGTCTGATTTATCACCGACAACACGCTCTGTTCATGAGAACCCTCCATTTTCATTTCTCTGACACATTCACCCGACACCTTAATAAGCAAAAATCTTGGCGTCAAAAAAGCAATTATTGAATTGCATACCAGATTCTTAAAATCCTGTTGAGAGCCCTAGGGAGATTAGTTTTTTTTTTTTTTTTTTTTTTTTTCAGAGTGACAAACGCTTTACATTATTAGCTTTTATTTATTTATTTATTTATTTTTGCTTACTCATGCACATGTGTATTACTGATTCAACAGTTCAGCATTTAAAGCTATATTCATTTTGGTATCAAACTTGCATGAAATGTTTTTTAAAAAGTGAATTATTCACGTGCTCATATATAGGAAAGTATACGATTTTTGCTGTCAACATGGCCTAACAATGAATTAACTAAACTGGTGAATTATGAAATTGTGAAAAATCAAGGCAGCACTGTACTGTAATTTCAAATAAATAAATAAAGGGACAAAATCATAAACTAAAACTAAAATGAAGCCTTATAATATTTTCTTTAAAGGGGTTTTATTTCATCAGTATTTATAATCATTAATATACTTAGAATGGGTCAGCCCTTATAGATGTCCCCATAGTAAAGTCATAGGAAAGTGTAATAAAGCACAGTGGAAGCATGGTAAAGCATAAGCAAGCATTATCAAGACAATGAGGTATAGTAAATCATATTAAACAGGGCAAACCATAGTAAACTATGGTAAATGCATAGCATAGAAAACTGCAACATTCCTGTGGTAAACGTTTATAAGGGATGTGCTGGATAAGTTATGGGATATACATCATGTTGTGGGTAAGGCTTTTACATCCGTACTGAATGACATGATCTGTCAAGAGTTGTGTGTGTCCCTGTGAAGATACTGTGTTCCTTCTGTTTTCAATGCTATCTCAAAGATAGAAGCCCTCCTTGAGATCAATGAATAAACAGGTAAGGCATGCCAGTTAGAAGAGTGCTTCACCCTCAAAGGTCAGTGGTCCTACAATCTTGTTGTCTACAGGGGCTCCACTTACCAAATTGCATTCTTATCCATAACTATCAAATACTCAGTTGTGCCAGGTTTAGAAATACTAAAAGAAAGTTTATAAATTCAACAACAGACGTCTTTACCAACGTCTTCATTGGTGCACTGTGGCCACATTGTTTATACACTTGATTTAGGGATGTGGATTAATTGTTGGGTGCTTTTTATTATCAATTAGTGTATAGTTTTGTTAATAACTAATAACGTGTTTCGTCACGTTTGAAATTGATTTGCAAGCCACAGAAATAACATTATGTTTTATTCTGCAGGCTGCTTTTCAGAATTGTGTCTCAAAACCAGTAGTTTGTGTTATTTAATTCCATTCCCCTTCTGGTTAAAGGATTTTTTTTTATCAGCATTACTGTATTAATGAACAGACCAGATACCTAGGTGTTCTTATAATACAGTGCAAATCTGCCAAAAGAGTGTGTCATTTTTAATATGAATAGCAAAATCGACACATTGTTCAAATTCCTTTACCAGCCACTGTTCAGACAATTCAAACAATTCTTAAATGCAGTACAAAGTAAGGAACTGTTAAATCTCTATAGACCACTGTGGAAGGGTGGTGGGTAATTTACTGACTCAGGAGACAGACAGGTGAACTTGAAAACACCACACAGGTGCCCAGTTTTATTTTTCAAGGTTGTTTTGATTCTTTAGCCTGCAGAGGGCGCTGTTGGTCCGTGGTCTGCTTACCAACTATGGTAAACAGAACCACGGGAATACCAAATGATGGTAAACAGTTCAGGGTGCAAGCGCACTCGCGGGTGCTTCAAACAATAATTCAAGAATAGAAGGCAAAAAGAAAAAGGGAAAATAAAACAGTAACAAAAGTACAAAGAAAAGGTGCTGCACTTTGCAGCGATATCCCGATCGCAGCTGCCTGTGCGACCCGGATCACCGACCTACGCTGCCGGCTAACTAGCCTGCTTGACTATAATATTCCCGGGTCTGCCCAAGGGTTCCCAGCCCTCACTGTCTCGCTCTGAAACACTCCATTTTGTTCTCTCCCGACTGGTTCTCGTTGCTGGACCACCGCTTCCGCACTCTTGGCGCGTTTAAAAGGGCAGCCCTGAGGAAACAACAGAGTGTTAACTTATAGGGCTAACAATCTCCCCAAGACCCACCTCTCAGCCATTCAGAGAGGGGGAAAGTCCACACACCCACTTTCCCACCTCCCCGTGTCACTGCCATGACTCACAGGCGGTTGTTGGACGACTGCCGTCCTCTTCCTGCAGCACCGTGAACACACCAGCAGAGTCAGCACAGAGCTCCCCCTGCTACAACCACTTTCACACATTTTTTTCCTTTGAATCAAACATTCCCAACTGGTAATAACTTTCATGATGAAGAACAAAGCGATTGAGGAGACAATTATATTTTAAAGCACCTATCCAGCTGTTAGAAAGAGAAAAAACAAATTAAATTTCTTAAGCCTCAATTTCTCACTTCCCATTAATTAAACAGGACGTCCTGTTCCTGGTGTGTCTGGCTGCAGATTTTCTGTGCCTGGACGATCTTATCCTGTCAGACAGTTTGTTGTTCAATTCTTTCCATGTAATACGTTCATACATGTGTCAAAATGCAAAAGCTGAGCGGCGCAGGGTAGCAGGAACGAAATCAGCACATACAAGTACAGAGCAAAGAGGAAGTGAAGGGCAGTGCAACCACAGAACTATGGATTGGGCCTTATCTCAGAACACCTCATGAAGAAAAACTAACTTTTAAGTTTCTCTTCTCCTTTCTGCGTTTGCTTGTTTTTTTGTCTTTACAGCTCACATTTGAGTTTTTTTTTTTAATTTATCAAACATCTGCATATTCTAATTATAAACACCGAATAAGAGCGTATTACAATAACATTCAAATGACAAGTTAATAGTGTTGACATGTTATAGAGTAACTAATCCCTTAGTTGATGTTATTATAAAACTTTTTTACTATACCCTGTAATTATACTTAATAACTGTCTAATATTGTTTATAACACATTTATAGTTGCACAATTGCTTATTTATAACATCATTACAGTTATTTTATTTTACAGTTATTCATTCTAATGCTATTGCTATTGTGTTTGTGGAACTCTTGGTTTGTCCAACAAAAAATGACACTGTGTCACTGTGCTTTCAATACTTGATGGTTCTTAATGTGCATCAACTATTTCAGATTTGTGGCTATTTGGTTTCCCCTGACAGTTTTATATTAATCTTACTGTGACACCATTCATCATGTCATATAACTATGATACAAGCCATCCGATAATTTCAAATGGTTTGTATGAAATAAACTGCAGAGTCCACTATTCATTGTACAATAAAAAATAATAATGCACTGGGGTCAGTTTAATATCTCTCATTTGGCCACAATTATTTAAAATTAAAAGCATAAGAAAAAGGCGTAAGGGTGTGTAATTTGGCCAAACAAAGATTAGCTCTCTTTAAAACACCCTTTGAATCCAAGGTTAAAGTCTAATTACCTCTTACTGTTTGAGTCCACACAACCTCTCTGTCTTACCCTTTCCATGCATTTATTATTCTCTCGGTTTTAAAAAGTACTCGCTAATTGCTGTCATAAATTGTTTTTTTTCTTTAATGTCCATCTCAGCCTTTTGCTCCTAACCTTTTGTACTTTTGCGTTTGATTTAGTAATTGCAGTCAAGATCATTTGTGTATACCCATCCTTCAGATCATGTGTGTACACCCATCCTTCAGATCATGTGTGTACACCCACCCTTCAGATCATGTGTGTACACCCACCCTTCAGATCATGTGTGTACACCCACCCTTCAGATCATGTGTGTACACCCACCCTTCAGATCATGTGTGTACACCCATCCTTCAGATCATGTGTGTACACCCATCCTTCAGATCATGTGTGTACACCCATCCTTCAGATCATGTGTGTACACCCATCCTTCAGATCATGTGAGTGTGTACAACCACCCTTCAGATCATGTGTGTACACCCACCCTTCAGATCATGTGTGTACACCCACCCTTCAGATCATGTGAGTGTGTACAACCACCCTTCAGATCATGTGTGTACACACTTGTCCAACATTGAACTGTTGCTGTGTATTCAATTTACCTTTGTTTACACTTTTCTTGATTCATAAAGCAAGGTAAAGTATAGGTAAGCATTGGAAAGCCCAGAGAGGTAAACCCCCCAGGGGGCTTAATGAAGCCTGAAAAAAATAGTCCTTGTTTAACTTCAACAAAGAAAAAAACAAAACACTGTCTTATGGGGTTGGTAAAGATAACTATTTATTGTGGGTTATCAAGTTTATAGGACAGTTAAGTGTGTAGTTGCTTGGGTTGAAGGTGGGGTCTATGTGTATGTTGATCTGAGGACTTGTGAGGTGGCAGTTTAAAGCCGCGCTCAGAGAACAGTAGCCAGCTATGAAGTAGTTTTGTCCTGCGGCTGTTCTAACCTCGGCGTAAAACCTACGAAGGTGATTGTTTTAAGTTTCCTCTCTGTCATTGTGCCAGTTAACAGTGATGTCATTGTGCCCAGCCCATTGTTCAAATACTGTGACAGCCCACTTGGTGTTTTTTTTTCCTTTTGTGTGTTTATTTCCTCACACTCCATTTCTAGCTGTCTGTTATCTAGTGTTACAAATCTTTTACTTGCAGTTTGTTCAGATTTTTTTTTTTTCTTCTGTATTTGTGAGTCATTTTCCTTTGGGAACATTCTATTCACAGTTCTTTCTGGGTTAAAAAAAAACTGAAAGAAATGTTTGACGGATATTTTTTCTTCTGGTGGTGGTTTATTGAGCAGGTGTAAAGGCACTGATGCCAGAACCTTTTATTTCCCGGTCGTGTATCGAAGGTTAATATATTCTTGTTCCAAGGGTACTAGCCAATGAGATGCCTGGAAACAGAAAACCAGTTTTCTAAATTTCAGTAAGTGCCTCTGCATGCTGTAAAGGAACTAGCTGGAAGAAAACACTGGCTACAAGGTTATATGTGTTTTAAAATAAGCTTGAAATACTGGTTATATGTTCTACCACACACATTGGCAAACCATTACATTACCATATCAGAACCTGTGTTCCACCGTAACAGGACTACTGTGTGCGTGTTTCAGATCCATCGAGGTGACTTGTGATGTCCACGTAAAGCTGTTACTGTTCATTCACTTTGTTTTCCCTAGCCTGGGCACATGTTGCATTTGCTGAATATTTCTTCATGCACTATTTGAGTCCCCGAATGCTTTTTCTCAAGGACAGAGAGAGATCTGTTCTCATTATAACTCCACACAGTTAGAAGGGACATAGTCCTGTCCAGGGTGAACTCTAGCTGGCTGGGTTTATTATATTTTTATCTTCAGAATTTAGCATATCAAATTAATATGAATTAAGCACATGAAAGTGGAATCAATGTCCTTAGTTGTTATTGCTTTAATGCCACAGTGAAGACCCTGTTCACCCACTAGGTCTGAGATGTCTGGTTTGTACTGCAGGGAAATATTAAATGGAAAGTCAGTGTCAATTTGTTGACTGGTGTAAGGTCTAAATCTGGCTGCGTTGAAGGCAATGAGTGGCTTGAATAATTAACACATGCAGGGGGAGCAACTAAAGCTGGCATGTGCTCCTAACATCTTAATACTCCTGGGTATAACCGTGTGTGATGTTGCATAAGCACTGGGAGAGGGACGTGCTCCTGCATGCTGCGCAGGTAAAGAGCACTGCATGGCAAACACTAAACTGCAGGTTAGCTAGTGCAAAAGAAGGCAAAGCATCAGCATGGTCAGGACTTTTTTAATGATCTAACCGGTCTTAATCACGCCGCCATAAAATTTGTAAACCTATTTTTCCTGTATTTTTATTGTATGTTGTAATGTTATAAATGGCCAATAAATCAGCTCTTGGGAAAAGCAGTGGAAGTTTTTGTTAGAGAGTTGTAGAGCAGTTGTTAAGATCCATTTCATTAGACCACTAAATAGCTCATAAGATAAAGCTTTGTGAACAGGGGACACAGCCTCTCCTACAAATCTATGAGTCAGCATGGCTTTAAAAATGTATGTTTACATGCAAGAGTCTCAGTAAACTTCACATTCACTAAATGCCAAGGTGACTGTTGACAGCTGTACTAAGCAATCCCTGAAGATGTTCGTTTTGCTTTCTTACCCGGGAAATGCAGCTGTGAGTATCCAAGAAGAGCGCTCTGGGAGTAAATAACCAGGTGGCGAAACATTAGCTAACACAGCATGCAAACACTTTGCAAATCAACATTAAAATGCAACTCACTGAAAAGAGTTTTAAGTTAGCAGCACGCGGATGCTGAGGTTTGGTTTGTATGACTATGGTTTGACGGGCTTAACCAGAGATGGATCATCAAGGGGCTGGTTAAGACAGAGGAAGCCAGCAGAGGGTGACAGAATAATAAAATGCATTTCAAAGGGTTGTCAGGTAATTAGCTAGTTAGTTAGTTAGTTAGTTAGTTAGTTAGTTAGTTAGTTAGTTAGTTAGTTAGGCATTTAGGCAGTCAGTCTTCACACACAATACCCTTGTTTTTTCTCAAAAGCTGTAATTCAGTATTACCTTCTTCACTAGTTAATGTGCAATTGTCCTCAATGCCTTTGAGTTGTGGAGTTCAGACCTCTAAGGTGGTTTGTTTTTGTCCTGTTTATTGCATTGTCCTGGTTTATTTTGCAGAAAGCCATGACAATGTGTAAGAGTATTAAATGTATAGACTGATTGGCTGTGTCTCAATGTATAGAGAGCACCCTGTAGTTGCTTTTTGTAGCTTTTTTATACACTACTGCAGATATATTTCCAAGACTGAAGATTTAAATTTGTTGGAAAGGGCATCTCAAAGTTAAATTCAAATTAAACTTAGCTTGTTCAGAGATGGTATGAGGGGTGAGGTGAATTACAGCTGTTTTGTCTGTTAGTAAAAGCGTTTTCATTGACTTACAGTACTAATCATCCTTACAATAACTGACCCCATTCATAAGGTCTCTACACAACCCTTAATAAAGTTCCATTAAGCAGTCTGATAACAGCTGCTATACCATATGACAGACATATAGTTATTCTACAGTCTACAAAATGTGTTGAGCAATGCACGATTGTTGACAGCTCACTGCTATATAAAGTATTTGCTGAAAAGGATAAGCAGGATCATAATTGTGATTGGTTTCTTGGGCCCTTGGAAACATGCTCTGCTGAGCAAGCCCTTTCTTGCTGAGCAGAAATCAAACTCCATCTCTCTGACATAAGCCCACAAAAAAAGCTGGTAAAAAAAAAAAAAAAACAACACCAAAAGAAACCTTTTATTGACCTGCAATAACTCTACTATCCTGTCACTCTTGTCTCATATTCTCATGTTCTTTTTAAAAGTCTGTTGGCACTTAGAGACAGCAGAGGACAGACATTCTCATCTTGCTCAGTGGAATTGACTCACGATAGGTTTGGCAGGAAGAGAGACTTTTATTATTATCAGGCAGAAAGGGAAAGTGGTTCTTGCATTGTCATTACCTAGGGCTTTTAAAGTGCCCCGCCATTCTCAGAGTGCCATGAGCTCTCTAGCCTGACTGGAAAAGAATCAACTAGGGGAGGCAATGTTGGAGTAAACTGAGAGGTGTATTGGCAAATAAATTCAGGACACTTTTGAGCCCTAAAGCCACAATTTCAGCTTTAAACTGGGACTGACACCTGGTTGCATCCGTACAGTCCAACCCGCATCCGAAATTTACACAGAAATGAAAGCTCACCTGTATGTATCACATACATTTTCTTGGTAGTATATTCACAGCCCTTTTTTTCAGAATAAGTAACATAAATTCCACTTGAACACCGTCCAAATATCCACTTTGTCATTGTTGAGTAAATCCAATCAGTATATATAATATTCATAGTATTATATAAGGGCTCATTCCGTTATTTACTGAAACATGCATTAAGATACAGTTAAAAGTGATTTTAAAAGAGATTTATTCATAATTGGAAGCTTAGCATTTTCACATCCATTTGCAAAGACATACAATGTTTCCAAAGGATTTAAAGTGGGTTCCATTTGGTGACTGAGTAATACTAATCAAATTCTGTCAAATCAAAGTATTTCTGTTCTGTTTTTTATCCAATATTAATACAGTAATCCCTCGTTATACAAAACTGCTCGTTAGGCAAAATCTTATAATGGAAATTAAATCCCCATTGGTTCCCATGTTATAATATTCAATTGGTTACAGAGCCCAAAAAATGTCCTCTTCAACACCCAAAATTCCCCTTAATAAAGGACAGAACGGTATCAAAATATGAAATTGTACACTGAAACTCTGTATCAATTATTAAAGAAATTAGCCTAAAGTTGTTCAGTAAATGACAAGTAAACAATCTCTTGCGGTATGCATGAGTCCCTCACAAATAAAGGCAGACACAGTTTTTTTCATGCACTTATCATATGTTAGAAAACGTACGCTATAGTAAATATTAATGAAGTTGTAAAAACGCTAACAATAAATAACTCACAGTTATGAAAAAGAAAACTGAGAGAATATTAAATATAAAACAAATTAAAAAGCTCTTAATAAGTAAAGAAGAGATAGCAGAAGAGAAAAGGTTGTTACAACAGCTGACGATAAATAGGCCGCTTTGCGAGCAACCTTCTCGTAAGAGCGAAGATATATTTGTTTAATTTCTGTGTCTCGTACAATTGAAATCTTGTATATCGGTAGTTCGTATAGCGAGGGATTATAATTTGCTTGGTAGTGTATTCTACAGTATTAATTTACCCAAAGATCACCCACAGAACATCTATCAAAAACATAATTTCTCTCTCACCTATCTTAATCATGAGCACTCATAAAGCTACCCCCAAAAGCAAATCTGTGGCTGGCTGAGAAAAGCTCTCATGTTTGCTTCTGCCTGCTGATCTGCAGTGAAAAGAAACAACATTTTAAAGTGTGGGATAGTGCCAAGGTTTTAACACTCGTTACCAAGAAAGAGTAATTAGACAATCCATCAGAAATAAAACAAACGGGGGCTCCCGAGTGGAGCATCTGGTAAAGGCACTCCGCCCAGAGTGGAGGATGCGCCCCACAGCCTGGAGATCACCGGTTCAAATCCAAGCTATATTACTGCCGACCGTGGATGGGAGTTCCCAGGGAGCGGCTCACAATTGGCCAAGCGGTGCCCAGGCAGGGCAGGGGCTAGGTTGGCTTTGGCTGTGGCTGTGGCTGGCCGGGCACCTGCAAACCGTCCTGTAAGCAATTCAGAACTGTGTGGTCCTCAGACGCTGTAAGTTCAGAATATGGCTGCATGGCGGGCTTGCAGAGCAAAAAAAAGCTGGCGGCTGACAAGTTAGTTAGGAGCCAGGCTGAATAATAATTAGACATACCAAAAGTTGGAAGAAAAATTGGTAATTTTTTTTTTTTTTTTCAAAAAAAGAAATAAAACAAACAAGTCCCATTATTTTACATTTGGACAGCAGTCTCGGAAGAACAAGTGGGTAAACCTATAATAAACTAGGCTGAGTGGAAAATCCTGGGACATTGGTCTAGGCAATAAAAATACACATTTCCAATATCAAAATGTTTTCAGGAAAAAAAAAGAGAAGACTGTATTCAAGATTGCTGCCAAATGTCTACAGCATCTGCCAGTTGTAATGAAACTGTTTGTGATGTGTTCACTTGAATGCATGACAAAGTGCAAATGTGAAAATGAGTATAGGATTATTTACAGTTCCAGCTCTACAAATAAACAAATCTTCTATCAACAGTTATATTTACCATGCTGGCATAACACATGTGGGGATTGTTTATATAAAACAATGCAACAATTGCACCAGCAAACAAAATGTAGTGGGATTGTAATCTAAAGTCAGGGCTACAGTAAGCTCCTATTCTAGCCCACAGCTGTACAGTTAACCTTAAAGTTACAATAAGCCCGCTCACACAAAATCAATATTTCTACTGCTAGATTATATATATATATATATATATATATATATATATATATATATATATATATATATATATATATATATATATATATATATATATATATATATGATATAATGAGCTTGTGTGGGTAATGACCAAATGCTTGGCAGTGCTCACAGTTAACATCAGCATTAAGTACTAGACTTTGTGAAACACATGCCATGGGTCTTTTATCACAAATTACCATTCACTCAAAATAATCCTGCCCATTTCATTAAAAGCACTGAAATACTTTTCAATATTTTTTCCCTCACCCACTGGGGAATTTCAACCTTCGTTCTCCCTACTTCTTTCTTTTTGCTTTTTCTTTAGTTTTTTGTAATGTAATTAGATTTGTACCTGAGTGCAGAAATGTAAAACTGAGTCATCCATGAGTTAGCTCTTTGCAGCAGCAGAGTCACAGCGGTCGTATTCCTGTTTTAACCTTTGTCTGGGCACTCTTTCAGGGAGAAGCCATGTGATTGCAATAGTCACGGGCCAGGGACTGAACAAAGTAAAGCAATACAATTGCATGTTCTGTAGGTAAAAGAGGAGAGATATAATACTCAGTGTTCCATCTGATAGACCTTGAGGGTTAACTGTGGGGAGGTAAAAATGTTGGTTCAAAACTTTGCTTTCTGAGGGATCTTTTTTCAACCTTCTCAACATGTTTACTTTCATTGACCTATATATATTTTACTGGTAGGTAACTTTAATAATTTCTTTCTAAAGTTCTAAAATTCTATTTTATATCTCTGTGTAAGGTAACACTTAAAAGAAACCAAGTCAGGTAGACAAGTTTTGGCTACTGCACACCAATGCCTTTTAAGAGTTAAGCACTGCAATTGATAATACCCGTGAAAACAATAGTCAATTGTTATGCTTTGACTTATGCTTTGTATAACTTATTTAAGGGAAATCTAAAGCAACATTCCTCTTTGTGTTATCTGACTTCAATTTCTATTTGTGAAGGCCAGGCAGGTCTATTAGGTCTGGAGTTCTGTCTTCAAACAGTTGTTTTTTTTGTTTTGTTGTCTTGAGCCCTGCTCAGGCAGCTGAGTGGCAACATCTCCCAACCTTGTTGATTTAGTCTCAGATGCCCTTGATTGAGTTGGCCTCAGAAACCTTAGCATTTGCCTTAGCCATTAGTTTACTGCAATAATAATCATTTTACAACCAAAACACCATCACAAAAACAATCTGAAAGAAAACATTTCAGTGCAATGAAACAAGACTATATGTCTGTCAACATTAGAAAGAGTAGCTTATGGAGTTCAGTAGAGTTCAATACGCTGTTAAACGAGCACTATATACTGTATATGAGGTTCCCCAGAGGCTAGGTGATTTAGTGACCCCCTTAGCACAACATACATACAAGAGAAATCACTTGCACCAGTAGGGGCAAAACGGTCTGTTAGCAGGGGTGAGCCTTCATGGGCCGAATGACCCTTTCTTGTTCCCATACTCTATGTTCATGGAAAAGGGATGGCTGAATAACCTAAAGGGGACTTGTTAGTTGTTTACGGATATCTCATGAGGCAACTAAACACAGCACTCCATGTTCGTTCATGGAGTATTATGTTTACATAATAAGGGCCATGTATGAAAAATAATGCATTTAATGTTGTTCAGTTAAGCTCCACATCTGCTTAGCAATGCAGACTAATAGGAAACAGTGTGATTAGCCCTGTCTTCTTGTTGCAATACATATAAATTGATCCTTAAGTAATGGCCATAACAATGACCATGTTTCCTTTATCTAAATATGAATCTGGTGAGAGTGCAGAATTAAATGAGATGTTTAACTATGAAAAGCAATGGCTAGGGAAAGGAGATTGCTTGGATGATTATTGTCCAATATAATCTTTTATATTAGGCATATAGCACTGCAGTGCACATGACCTGGCAGCTGAGAAGTTGCTTGATTCCAGCTTGATCCCAGTTCAGATGGGAACAATTTTCAGTAGCCTAGCACAGCTTTACATTTAAAATAGGAGTTACAAATTACTGTCAATCAGTTTTACTTTGCAGATTTTTTTTTTTTTTTGTCTTGAGCATCTCAAAAGTTGTGGGTGCAAAAAAAAAAGTGTAGTTACTGTATAAGGCATTGAATGTAGGCCTTCTTTCAGCTAAAGGCCATTTGCATGTAATCGCACAGTAATTACAATGTAATTACATTGATATGCATGCTCTGTAATCTAAGCTTCATGTCTTACTGTATAGCTACAGCTTGCCCCCACAAGGACAGTTACAGTACTGCTAGTATAAACTAGTGGTAAAATTGTTATCCAATGATAATATTTTCATATGTTAACAGTTGTAGCATAAAGGTAAATGTTACCTAGTGTAATTACATAGTAATGCCAAGGTGCAGGCAATTTCAATGCAATTACATACTTAGTCCAACTGTACTAACCAGTGTTAGTTACTATTATCATGTTATTACATAGTTCTGTATGACCTGTAATCTAAAGTGTTATCCAGTCAATGCACACAAGTACACCACTGCAGCACTATGGTACCTTACATGATATATTTCAATGATATCCTCACTTCATTTAGTTCAATCTTTTATTCCTTTATTTGCACTTAATTTCAGCATGCAATGTTCACGTCTTTCATTTTTTAATGCAATTATACTTCAGTCCCATAAACAAAATAAATACAAAAAATAAACATAAAGCAAAACCCTTCATAACACAACAGCAAATTAGAAGGACAAAAAAAAACACTGAACAATTCCAATTAACAAGTAGGCCCTTTGTAGAACAAAAAAAAACAACCCAAAAAACATAATTCCTCTACAGGCTTTTTTTATATTTTATTATTTACAAGACGTTCAAAATACAATCACAGCAGTTCAACATTGCCGCTGTTGAGATTGTTTTTCAATTTACAAGGCATGCATATTCATAAGCTGGATGAGTTGCTCTAAAGCAGCACCGAGAGGGATTAGGTTTAGAGGAAACGTTGTAAAACAGGGCCTGCGGTCGGTGGTGCACAGAAGATAAAACTTTTAACGTGCGCTCTCGGTAAATCACATGCTGGATTCAGTTTAGTCCCAGATCACTGCATTAAAACTATCTATGAACATGTCTGACATCACCCTTAAATTGGTTATTAGGCACTGGCAACCCCATGTCAACCCCATGATTGAGAGTGGGGAGGTCAGGGTGGCCTTTTGGGAGACGGTAGAGAGCAGAACCTGCATATTGTTTTACAGAAGGATAATACATTTATTTCCACAAGTAAGAGGCAAGAACTGTAACGCATGATGGCCTGAATGTCCAATCAGTTAGAAAGACACAGAGAGGTCTGAGTGCACCAGCAGCAGATATGGCAACGGTAACAACCATTATTTTTGTAAGAAAACTGCTAGGGCAAGCTGCCAACACATTTCTGGTTATGTGATCTTTTTCAAGTCAAGCTGTCATACTGAAATACACACACAGGATAAGTAGTTAAGTAAGTGGATATTTTTTAGAACTAAGCTGCCTGCCTGCTTTCAGCACTCTTAATTTTTTCCACTCATACACAGCTAGCAAATTTCTATCCCATTTCAAAGGCTGCTATCCTGGTTATTAAAGCATACAGCTGGAGTCAAGCTCCTCAAGGGCCAGGCAGTATCAATTTAATGAAATCACATAGCAGTAGTTTTAGCATGTTGAAAGATGCAGAGATCTTGTACACCTACCTGCTTAATAAGAGTCTATAAATATTATTAATGTATTATTAATGAGTTAAAATAATGTAACATATGTTTTAATTCAGTGAAACACTGTGGGGTATTTACAGTGGTGTATTTTACCCCTCCATAAAAAAGGGGTATATATTACAGTCAAACCCCAAAACAAAGGTAATTCATGGATTGTCAGGGTGATTTGCAAATTTCCCGCTGACTTTGGGCAAAGCTCAGAATAAAAATTAAAATAACATTTCAGGCTGCATATGCAGTAATGCATATCTAGAATGTAATAATTTGTTTAAAATAAATTATATATCTCAATAAATATTTTATAAAGTCATGTTGTCAATTTAAATCCAATTTTAAATATATACCTATTTTCTCAAACCAGACTTCCTGTGTAGTTTTTATGAATGAGATAAGGGAGTGGGTGCGTGAGTGAATGACGCTACTCAGGTAGGTGGGTTAAACAAGCTCTTAGCTCTGTCTCTGTCCCCTGAAAACATTAAATTAAATATCTTTGAGATTAATTTCGGACTTTGACTAAGCAATTGTGGGCACTTCTAGATCTGTCCGGGCAAAAACTCAGAATGAAAGGTCTTTGTGATTCATTTCAGACTTTGACTGGGAAATTTGCAAATTGCCCAGTTTCAGGGTTTGTCCGTAACAACAGGAAAGTCTCTTTGAAAACATCTCTAGAGTCTATCAGGATATGTACATTTCTTGGCTATACTGGTACAAAAGAAGAATGGAAGCCAAATCATAATACATACCAATGGAGCATCACAGGAATAACATCAAATCCCTTGGAATGCATAAAGAGGTGAAAATATTGGCTTCAAGGTGTTACCAGTACCCAGGGTTACCAACTAGCTCCATTATTTACCTACACTTTAAGCCAGGTCATGTTTTTTAACTCGCCTTTCTAACTGCAAGTGAATAGATTTTATTGAGCATGTAACCTGAGTGTAAATTGGGTGAGCTATCGCTAAAGGAATGGAATTGTTTTGCTAACTGTTACTAAAAGCACACACCTGTCTGGGGGTGAGAATTACTTCCTGTGAGGATCGTTTCCATCAATCAGACCTATACAGCGTGCTGATTTGCTGTAATTGTCTGATTGGGGCGGGACCGTGCAAAGCAGAAATTACATTACAGTAATAGAAACTTAACCCTAATGTTAAACGAGAAAAAATGTGGGTGAGTGCATGATTCTCTGTAACAATGGAATTGCACTATTTTGATACATATTGTTTACCACATAACATTTCAAACAATGTGATTTTAATATATGTTATGATGCTCTTAAACAATTGAACACATTTATTGAAGCCGCTCACGCAATTTACACTCACATTACATGCTCAATAAAATCAATTAATTTGCAGTTAGAGAAGAGAGTTAAAAAACCTGACCTGGCTTCAAGTGTCCATACATTCTGGAGCCAGTTAGCAACCCTGCCAGTACCTCAATCTGCACAGGCCATTAAAATCCACTCAGCATGATACAATCTACATTAGTTATCTTTTATTTTGTTTTATTTTTTAAATTACCTTTAATCTGAGGAACATCTATTCTTGGGTGAGCCTAATTACCACTAAGTGATGTTTGGCCACTGGCTGTAGAAGATTAAAGATGGCTCAAAGGGCTGCTTTCAGATTGTTGAAAGCATCAATGCTTCTTGTGTTTATCCGACTTGCTGCCCAAGAGTTGGATATAGTGGGGAGGCAAGGGAGGGGAGGGAGCCCTGGGTGAAATACTGAATCATCAGTATCTTTTAGAACCCCACTTGACACATATTGAGATCAATCAGCTACTAGGAACCAGATTTGCACTGAAAGACCAAACAGCTAGTAATTTCTCATGTTACATCGAGATATTCATATCTCCAAAAGACGATTTGTTAGTTACGATGTTCTTGCTCTCAGCTGACTTGTTTAATATCCAATTACTTGTGTCTTGTTAATTCTCTGTTGTGGATTCTGCTCAGAATAAGATTTACATACAACAGCAACACCTTGCTGCACGGAAGCTGGCGAATACTGTACTTGAATCCATTGCATGAAACAGATTACCAGTATGTATTAGTGTAACAGGTCTTATTCTGCCTGTCCACTGCCTCTGCTTTGTGTTTCTTCTGCAGTTATAGCAGTGTGCAAATGTATTAGAACACCCCATTACTTCTGTGGTTATCATTTGTTGTGCGTATGAAATCAAACCACTGTAGCTGAAAATCTTGGAAAATTGGCAAAATAGGCAAATATTGATTGTCTTTTAATTGATGACTTTAATAGGCCACACATGCAATTCATTTAAATAGTAAGACAAAAATTAACACATGGCCACAAATAATAAAATGCATAATACTTTTTAGAAGTTGTTTAAGATGCCTAAGTGGCCTAACATTTCGATTGAAATTCTCACAGCCAGAGGTTTTTATGCAGGTAGGTAGAAATAGGATATAAATAACAAATCTTGAGGTGTTTTAATACATTTGCATATTACTGTGCTTCCATGAACACCGTTACTCTTTAAAATTTGAATAGAGCTGCATAAATCCGATGAGGAAGTAGGTCCTGAAGCTCATTTGCACATTAATATCAGATAAGGTATGTAACAATTAGCCTGAGAATTGGAAATAAAACACTTCAAAGCTAAAATGTTACAGTCACTTTAGGTCTAAATTTTTTTATGTTTTTTTCTTTTTTTTTTCTTCATAAACCCGACAGTTGAATTTTTTTTTTATAAATCGCTAGTGTCCCAATATGCTATAAAATATTTACATTCCCTAATTTAGTTTGAAGACATTTATAAAATGGGTATTTTAAATACGTTATCCTGATTGGTCAAAACAGGTCACATGAATATTACATGAATATTACAGCATATCCCCCCAAAAAGGTAGCCATATTTAAATGTATATTAATAAACATGACTAACTAACACCTCCTTAGCAAGGAGGGCTTGAAGCAATGCCTTAAAGCCTTAAAAATTACTGGGCATCGTCTTCAAGTGATCGCAAACAGTGGAGCCACACTCTGTCCTGCACTTCCTTAGATAACGACAAGGACAGCAATGATCAAACGCCATGTGGCTGGAAATTGCTTGCTGCAGCTCCACCTAATAGTCAGAATGTAACTCTGAAAGAAGGGTCTTTAAATCTTCAAAACTGCAATTTCCTGCTCGAGTCCATGGTGTCAGGGAGGGGACTATGCAGGCATTGGGGTCGGCCTCAGATTCTATTAAGACCTTACTGGACAGACCTTCACCTGTTATTGAACGAATTCAGCTGCCAGGGTCCTTCTTGGGGTGGGAAGGGGGTTGCCATCAAGGGAGAAGGTTTAGGGTAGAATGTATTTTGTAAGTTGTATAAAATAAATAAATAAATAAATAGATTGATCACAAAAAAAACCTGCAATTCCAATGTTCAATTTAACATCTGTGAATAGTGCTTCCTGTTTTTAATCAGTTCAATGTTTATTTAAAAACACTATTTTAATTATTTTTTTTAATTAATGCATTTTTTTTTTTTTTAAGCTTTAAGGGGTTGCTTTTTCTTAGGTCAGGCAGAGGCGGAAAGATATTTAATAAATAAATAATGACTTTTTTGTTAATTAAAACATGTTTTTATATTTTTATAAGTGCAATGGGCACTTTAGGGTGTGGAATATACTCCAATATCACAAAGCCCAGTTACAAATTGTGCTCTATTAAAGCCCCTGATTGAATACAGTTAATGGTGAAATATAATGTGCATGTTAGTGTGAAAGAAACCTTTCGTGACTTTTTTTTTCTCAATCAGTAGTCACTATATGTGCGGAACCTTGAAAACATACTCTACATACTCTACTCAAAGCCATGTTGAAATTTTAGTAGCAGTAAAAAAGAACCAGAAAGCTACGTTATATATGCCAACTGCACTCAGATTATTGACTTGTTCCATGTAAATAGCTCTAGGATTCTGTTTTGTTATTGCTGTAAGAGTGTTAGGATTAGGGCTAGGGTTAGTGTTAGGGTTAGGGATAGGGTTAGTATTAGGGCTAGGGTTTGGGATAGGGTTAGTGTTAGGACTAGGGTTAGGATTAGGGTTAGGGTTAGGGTTAGGGTTAGGGTTAGGGTTAGGGTTAGGGTTAGGGTTCGTGTTAGTGTTAGTGTTAGTGTTAGGGTTTGGGTTAGGGTTAGTGTTAGGGATAGGGTTTGGGTTAGGATTATAGTGTTAGGAATAGGGTTTGGGTTAAGTTAGTATTAGGGTTAGAGCTAGGGTTAGGGTTAGGGTTAGGGTTAGGGTTAGGGTTAGTGTTAGTGTTAGGGTTAGGGCTAGTGTTAGTGTTAGGGATAGGGTTTGGGTTAGGATTAGTGTTACGAATAGGGTTTGGGTTAAGTTAGTATTAGGGTTAGGGCTAGGGTTAGGGTTAGGGTTAGGGTTAGGGTTAGTGTTAGTGTTAGGGTTAGGGCTAGTGTTAGTGTTATGGCTAGGGTTTGGGTTAAGTTAGTGTTAGGGTTAAGGCTAGGGTTTGGGCTAGGTATAGTGTTAGGGTTAGTGTTAGGGTTAGGGCTAGGGTTTGGGTTAAGGTTAGAGTTTGGGTTAGAGTTAGGGTTAGGGATTGGCTTAAATTAGTGTTAGTGTTAGGGCTAGGTTTTAGATTAAGTTAGTGTTAGGGTTAGAGCTAGGTTAAGGGGTAGGGTTAGGGTTTGGTTTAGGGGTAGGGTCAATGTCAAGGCTAGGGTTTGGGTTAAGTTAGGGTTAGGGTTAGGGTTAGGTTTAACTATTGAAGTTGTGTGAGCTAGTCAACGAAACACTGAGGATGGAAGGTGCCCACTTGAAGACCCCAGAGATGTACCCTACTTACCTCAATCCAGACTGTTGTCATGCTGATGAGCTGGGGAGACCGCACTGGGTTGATTCCCGGAGCCAGCATTGCAGCCGTTGTGTGTGCTGATGCGCTGGGGATGCAAAATGAGCTGATCCCTGGAGCCAGCATTATACTTCAGCAATCAACACCAGACAGAAGGATATCTACATCATCAGATGGAAAACAACACAAATGGATGGAGATGCAGATGGATCACATTAGTTTACTGCAAAGCTACGTCTTAGTTGGTGCTTATCTTGGCGAGAGCCGAGTTCAAATCAGCATGAAGTTCAACATCTACTCTCATGTAATGGAAATCGTTATACATTGACCGTGAGAGATAAAAACTGCCTGTTGCACCCATTCAACACTGGGCAAAGACTGGGTTAAAGTAAAATCTGTATCAAGAGCAAACTCCACAGCATCATTTGAGAGGGTTATTTTCTTCTTGTTTCCTCCAGCTGTAGCATTTCCAAATTCTTTGATGATGGTTGTTGCCAAGAGCAACCTAAAACATCAAAAACATACTGACATGTTTTATTCCACTTAAGATGTGAAAAAAAATCCACAATATTTTAAATACAAAGATGGTTTGTATACAATATATATGCAACCCTCGCACTGACAAAGACTAGCACACGCGTCCTCCAAAATGTATGCCGTCAGCTGTCCTCTTCTTTCCAGTCAGAGCTTCAGTGTCGGAGGACCACGCAGCTCTGGACCACCGGCCAGTATTTGGGGGTCGCTGGTGCGTGGTGAGCCGAGGACATCCTGGCTGACCTAAGCTCTCCCCACCCTAGATGAACCCCTTGTATTTATAATTGAAGATGTGACATTTTTCTATTGCACTTTTATTTGATATTGATGTGTTTTTTAAAGCATGTGTGAATTTGTGTAAAGAAGTCACATTGTAATTGATTAATTAGTCCAGCTGTTTGTAGCTGAATACTTATAATATATTCATTAAGAAGAACGAGGGGAGAGCTGGAAGGACATTCGGGATAATGAGCAGTTCATGTGAGCATGGATGCCGGGCTGGGAACTAGGAGCGGCAGTAGGTGTTTTTAGAAACTGCGTGTGTGAATTTTATGAACTATAGCGTATACTGGTGGTGGTATGTCTCCACATATAGCAATTGTAGCTCATGTGTTGCTGCTTCTGCTACATTCTTAGCCTGGCACTGGCTCTGCCTGTAGGGGGAGATCTAGAATGGCTCCTATTTGATTATTTAGCCTGTAAAATGAAAATCCATTTCCTTTCTTTGATAGCTGTGAGACTGGGATTATTTAGTCAATGGAATACGTGCCAGAAGCTCGCTATTTGAACTACATTGGAGGTGAGACTGAGGACTCACTAGGTTTTGTTTTTTTAGTTGGATCACCGAGTTATTTTGATTTGAATGCATTTTGTTGATTGAGTCCTCAACCACATCTCCAATTCACCAATGCAATTAACTCTGGATTGTTTTATTCTGCTTAGGTGCCCTATTGTGTCTAACTTGTGTAGCTGGTAACTAATATGCCTCTGTTTTTACGAAACCCTGGAAAAAAAGGATCCATTTGATATGTTTTACTTTTGTAAATTCAAAAAGCATATTTTATCTTATAAATTATAACATTGAACTCTATTTTGCTTGTCCTCTACTTTCCTTGTGGTTGATGCATTGCTCCTTCCCAATAAAATAACTTGTGCTGTTAAACTAGGGCAAAATTGGGAAACATTACCTTTTAGTTGCTTATTCTTTATAGGGTGACATAGTCGGATTACTGCACGGCACGGTGGTGGATTAGCCTGAGCGTAGTTGCCCCTGCTTCACACTCCGCACTGGTTTGTCTTCATTATATATACAGTTTGTGTTAACATGATTCACCCGTAGTAAGCAATGGATGGTATAAACTCCACCACAATAACCTGACATTCAAAATGTCCCCCAATCACCAATACAGTAATCAAAACAAACAAGCCTGTATGCACTCATTACATTAAGACACTCATTACACTAATAAAAAACCTATGAATGTACTAAAAAGTACAGTAATCCCTTGTGACCAGAGAAAGGGTGGATATGTAAAAAGGCAGATAAGTGAATCTTGTTTTAAATAAATAAATCTTGTTTTAAATACCATTATACACAGCTGTAACAATTACTCTATAATATTATTATTATTGTTGTTTTGAGAGTCAGCTTTTATTAGGGAATTCCCCTAAATATTCCCCTAAATAATGAGATAGACAACAGTTGTGGTTCAAAGCAATAGGACACCGCTGTATTTATAATTTTTTTAGCTTTTAGTGAACAATGGCTCTCATTTCTCTTCTCTCACTCACAAACTCAACCTCTTAACTCTCTCTCTCAATTCTCCCACCGCCAGATCCACAGAACATGCCCCCGCGTGCAGGCTAGGGTCACAAAGCCACAGAGACAGATTTAAACAACGACGGGAAATACAGATGGGGAAGGGAACACAATTACAAATAACGGAGCGACATAGACACACACACAGCAAGTAAACACAAATAAACAGCAGAATCACAGTACAACATAAACGCACAGATTGTTACTAGATAGATAGATAGATAGATAGATAGATAGATAGATAGATAGATAGATAGATAGATAAGTGCAACGTACTTAAAGTGAAATTTGTTTTGCACGATATACTTAAGTACACAATTGTATCAGAAAAGGGTTAGGGTTAAGTTTAGAGATAGGGTTAGTGTAGCTAGGGTTAGGTTTACAGATAGGGCTAGTGATAGGGATATGTTAGGATTAGGATTAGGATTAGGGTTATACCATGCTAGAAAATATTTACACTATTATTAAATATTTAAATATTTAAGAAATTATATTATAACTATGCATAATAACATTGTAACTATCCATAAGTCCACATGTATTTACTAAGTAACTACTATGTAAATACACATTAATAAGAGACACTTAATGTAAAGTGTTACTATGTAGTTTATAACTCCTCAATGCTGCAAGAACAAGCTGGAGCATGCCTTACAACTATCATCAACAAACTGGAACTGTCTGTGGAAAACTACTACACTACTGTGTTAAACAGCCACGAAGTACAATCAACTTTAGTGTTCAAATAACATACGGTTGGTGGGCACTATTGATTTAACTCTCCAACACTGTCTTTGTATTTTTGTATGTCACTATCTTCAAACGCAGCACCATAGGATTCATAAGAAAAAAATGTTCTCTTGAAGGCTACAGTGCTACAGCTACAGCTTTTAGAAAGGATGATGAAAGGTCCCTTTAGATGATGTCAAACAAATGGAAGGTTTCTATAGTGGGGACATGATGACTTGACAGGTTAGCACTAGTGTATTATGTATGTGATTAACATGTTAAAGTGCACCTCTGGATATTATAGCAAGCTAAACACCATCTGAATATTAACATTTCTAACATTCCTTTCTTGCTGTTACTTCCTGTTCTGTAGCTCAGTAAAAAACTGGCCTACCTGCAATATGGCCATGTGACCTACAGGAAGTGTTTAGATACCAAGAAGAAACATATTTTTTTGTATACTGTTGCAAATTATACAACATGCAAAGAACAATTGTGGCTTGGTAATCAATTCTCCATTCTTTTATTATCCTTATACTATTTACTATGCTTTACTGTGGTTGACCATACCGTGCTTTACTATACATAGCACCTCATTTGTCATGCAAAGTGAGACTCAAAATTTGTGCACTGAAGAGGGTACTCTCTCTTTTTCTGTCTTTCTCCTTGTGTCTTTTCTTGAAATAATAGCAGACTTAAAGGGTTATACACAATGACACCAGTTAGCAGTACAACTCTTGTCAATTGCTTTCAGATCTGCTGTTCTTAAGTGCTGATTTTTTTTCCCTGTTTCCTCCCATTACAAACAGTAAGGGATTCAATGTCAAAAAATGCAATGCATAAAATAAAACATTAAGTAATTTTAAATTTTGTATTTAGCCAAAATGTCACAAGCTAAAATTACAATTACATTTTAGTATTTTGTATTAATCAGTTGCTGCATTTATACAGATGTGTGTTAATGCAGTAACCAATATATGTTTCAATCCAGCTGGTGAAAACCTTGCTCTCATCTCGTTACAATGTCATCATGATGCCAGCACCACCTGCAGTCTACAGTCCAACCTGCAAACAGACGTCGCACAACGGTAGACGATATGCCAATAGGCATCCTTATTTGTATGATTCCCATTTATAAAAACCTCCACATAACTTCAGTATTTCTCTGATAGCATATAATTCAACATCCCTCTCACTAGGTTTCTTTTACATACTGTAAAATGTATTCGAAACACACACACACACACACACACACACACACACACACACACACACACACTCACAATTTAATATTTTATACCAGCTCTTTGTGGTTTATGTTTGCCAACCCCGGCTTAAGATTGAATTCACAGTGCTAATAAATTAAAAGTGTGGCAAAAATAATTCCTTGAACACAGTTGCATTGCCACTGAGAGACCAGTAGACAATAGTGACGTGTAAAGAGATCTTTTTCTTTTTCTTTTCTGTGAACAGAACAGCTTGTGAGGGACGTCAGACCAGTAAGTGTAGAGGCATAGTATGGTGAGCTAATGCTCTGGTGCGCTTATTTATTATAAAGTGAATAATTAAACAAAACAAAACACTTACAACAAAACAAATGGCATGTTGACCAAAATAAACAGACAAACCAAACAGTAAACAAACCCCAAACAAGCATTGTGCTGGTTCTTCCAGCACGAGTAGCAATTGTTATTTCTTTTAAATGTATTTCTCCTCTCTCTCTCCCGTTCTCCATTCAGGACTCTTTATTTACAGCTGTGCCGGGACTCAATTGCTTATCATTCAATCTGGCCCCGGCACAGTCTGCAAGGGAACTAATTGTGCATTACCTGTGCCCAAATACAAGTATACATTTTACATCACCTTTGCTACTTAACCCAAACTACAACCAGGGGCAGGGGTACCCCGTCACATTCTCAGAGAAAGGATCCATCGCTTCTCAGTGATTTCCTACCTCATTAGTGTAGCTACAATAGGAAAGCATAACCTGACAGTTTGCTGGCTGGCGATCATGCCAGAGTATACTCCAGCTTGGGAATATAACACAACATATATAACACAATGAATATAACACAACGTGTTAGAGGGCAGAAGAAAACAACATTGATGGCAAAGGTTAAAGAACAGATTTCTAATGTCAGTGTGAACTAGTTGTCGCAAACATTATTTTAGTCAGAGTTACTTCCACATGTAGCTGTCCAAACTGAAAATAAGCCATCAGCAATGATACAGTCACACTCAATATGCAGCTGTGAGAGTGCTAAGAACTTGTAGCAGTGATACCCAGTGGAAGGTAAGAGCAACCCTAGATTCTGCTTATCGGGCTCTGCTAATGCTTGCAGTGGAGCTGACTTACCGTAGTTAATGTATATTTTATAAGGTACTGCCAACTTGTTTTGTCTTGCTTTGTCTTAATTTGTTACAACAGACAAAGCTTCATTGGTTATTTAAATAATCTTTTAATGGATTAAATAACATTTGATACAGTATTTCAAACTTTACCTTTACCTTCCTCAAATCATTATATATCATCCTCCATATCTGTGTAACTCCCTTTCCATGTCCATAAGGAGCAACTGAAATATGTACATTTTAGATCTGCAGTGGTCTACAGTGAGCATAAAGCAATTGTGTTATGTTGAATTAATAAAATCACGTAATTAGTGGTGGCTCTAAATGCTTCCCCAGTTTAGATTAGGCAAGGTAGAACTTATAGAAGAATCAGTGTTGCAAGGAAGGCAAGTATGTAAAGCACCTGGGAAGTCTGTACATTGAGAACCTACAGCCATTTTAACAAAATTTCAAGCCCCCCCCCCCAGAAGCTAATGACTACACACCTCTGGACTTCAAACAGATTGTCCAATCTCTATGTGGGTCACATTCTCACAAACTCAGTCTGAATAGCTTGAAAAAAGAGTGTGATTTTTAGCTGACAGTTCTTAGAAATCTGAAGAGAAAAAACAGTATTCTCCTGTTTGCCTGCGGCAAAACACTAGGCCTTTCTTCATTTTTTTAAAATGTTAAGACATACAAACGAATTACCTTTAATTTTCTGAATTTAACGCCTTTTGCAATGACTTTATAAGAGAAGCATGCAAACTATTAATACAGTATATGAAGGTTACTGCTATATACAGTACAACGTTTCATGCTAGACATTATCTGCCTCACATACTTATCCTAATACCTCAGGATATCTTTTATACTACTCACAGCAATTTAGAGTCAAACCAAAACTTCAAAGAATCATGGACACTCATGCCATGTATGCTCAAAAGCTCGTAAATCAGGAATATTAGATTTGGTAGTTATGATTGTACTCTCCCACTCCTCTTTATTAAAACTCATCAATCTAGCCCACCAGGTTCTTGTGTTAATATAGAGCGCTCTGGTGAGTCATGAAGAGCAACGGGGGATGCATTCTAGATCATCAGTTTAAAATATTCTGATTGGTTTGTGTGTTGATGGGGTGCCTTTCCTTAGAGATGCATCGTTTTTGCACCCACCCTCTGCTACTTGACTTTCATTCTTTTCAGGGTTTTTAAATCTTAATTAACTGCCTGATTCACCTCAACTGATGAGAGGACCAGGTCTGAATATCAGGCAGAATGTGTTCAGGTCAGGATTGTGGAGCACACATATAGATGGGAAGAGCTGTCTCTCATGGACCCGCTGACAACTTGCCATTTGTCCCTCATTTTCATGCACAAAACATTTCCTAGCGAAAAAAATATATATATTGCTAGGGGTACTTAATAAATAAATAAACTGTTTATTCTATACAGATTTTGTAATAAGCTTGCAGCATGCATTCTGATAAGCCACTTACCTGACAAGCACATTGTATATTGAGGATCTTTGCTGTATTTAGTTGCTCTGGATATAAAATAGCACAGTATTTTTGTAGTTTTGCCATGCTTTTCCATTGGTTATACTATGCATTTACCACAGTTTGACCAGGTTGATCATGTTTATTTGTATACTCTTTACAATGCGTACCTATGCTTTTTCATGCTTTTTCATTCACTCAATAAATTTTGTTTCATTGAATAAATATAGACTTGAGCATTTGAACATACTGTACTCACTTTCGTATGCTGTAAAAGCCTGAAGCACCCAGCATCTCTCCATCTGCATCGTATTCTGCCAGTTTACCAGTTTATTTTGCATACTAAAGCATTCACTGATACTTTTTGACATTGACCTACCACGCAAAGTGCAGGATTTATATATATATATATATATATTTTTTTTTTTTTTTTCAGTACTTTTTGTTAGGCATGTCTTTCTTTAAATACAGACCCATGACTTTTTTTTTTTTTTTTTTTTTTTCAGGATAAAGTGTGACTGCAGGGCTCTGCAATGGAAATTGTATGTTGTTCTCTATAAATCTTTGTCAAACCATTTACTTAAAACTAATAAACAATTTTTTTAATGATTTTTATGATTTGCAATGCAAGACAGATTTTGGATTGCAAATCATAAATCATAAATAAAAAGTAAAAAAAATAAAATAAAAAGAAACACAACAACAAGCAAAGAAGCAAAATGATAAGATCTCTGTCACAATCATTTTACTGGTTATTTATTTATTTGTTTATTTATTTATGTGTTTATTTATTTTATAAATTAGACCAGATGATCACATCTGCTACATATTTATTGCTTTAATACAAGCCTTGCAAATAAAATCAGCCTGTGTACAAATGGGAGTCTTGCTAAACAAATGCAAGGAGTTGCATCTCTCCCGCATTTGACTTAGTGGCTGCATGTACTACAAAGGCATGTAGCGATGATGAATTATCCTGCTGACAGTGAAGCACATCTGCTATTCACAGTGGGACTGTTTACATGATGTTATAAACTCATTGTCGGCCTAAATGATAAAAAAAATTAAGCTGCAGAGAATTTTGAAAAGCAATGATTATTTGGCATCAAAGAGTCTATCGTAGGAGTTAGAATCCCAGCAGGTGATGTAAGGTGGTGCTAAAAGTGAGTCAACGTTATTGATCTCAAATGTGATTGCTGATAGGGGTCATCTTTGGAGTTAGAGAAGGGTGGAAGTCGGAGGATGCTTCAATTGCACTTTTTCTTGAGCCAAGGGGAAAGGTGGGAGACTTTGACTGTGCACCCAAATAATAATTTTTAGCAGAATGGGTCCACAATCTAGTTTGGTGAAATCATAGCATTTTTTTTCATTAACCTTTTTTTTTTCTGCAAAGCTAAATAGAACACTACCTATCCTGCTGTGCAATGGTAAAGATGTCAACTTTACGACATTCTATTGACACTCCATTTTAGAGTTTGTTTTAGTACACATTGGAGATGAAAGAACCAGAGTTCTAAAATAAAAATATATAGTTTGTTAAACATATTAGAAATCTTGCACAATCTACATGAGATTACATATCTTATAACATTAACACACAATGGATTACTGACAGAACTTAATTAATACAGTAGTGTGCAGATTTATTCAAACACCTCCTCAAGATTTGTCATTATATCCTTTATCTATCTATCTGCATGAAAACCTCACGGTGTGAGAATTTACACAATCACTAATTTGTTTATTTTGACAATTTTTCAAGAGTTTCAATTACAGTGGTTTGATTTAATATGCGCAACAAATCAAAACAACAGAAGCAATGGGGTGTTCTGATAAATTTGTACATTACAGTAGTTATTTACATAATTATGTAAAATGTAATTACTTGTGTATTGTTATTCTTTACTAATTTGAAAATAACAGCATATTGTATTTACTCTTTAAAAAACCTTAAAATTACCTTTAAATGCCATTCTACCTCACTCTTATGTTTTGAAATGGGCACATCCTCAGGGGTTTCAGGCTTACTGCATGCCTTCTCATGTGGGTCAAGTTGAACAGCTGCTACTTTGAGAGGTTTCTAACAGCTTGTTACAGAACCAGGGTCGAAATACTGCTTTCACTATATAGATTTTTTTTTTAATAATAATAAAAACATATTCATTTGCTTTATTTTGGGGCTACACAGGCACATCTACCAGGCATTCACCACCCCACCGTTTCTACCCACTGTCGTATTATATCACTAGATTAGGCAGCTAATCGCTTACTCCAAGTCCATGTAAACGTTATTAATGAGGTCAGTGCTTTTCTTCATGCTAAATTGGACTCAACCAAATAAATATAATATTACGGATGTGAAATATTGTTGAACTGATGTGTATATTTCAGTGTCCCAGGAACAGATGGGGAGTTGGGGAGTGTTGCATGAGAAACTGAACACTTCCGATCCCACTCAATACCTCCAGGAGATCGGCCGCTCGCCCCTCAATATGCCTCTTTAAACAGAGTTTATTGATCTCCCTGCATGGAAACTGAAATGAGACCCATAGGCTTTGATACCGTTTGGAAAGGTAGTTTGTGTACTCTGTACATAGGGTTCTTTTTGAACAATATATTCTATTTACACTGCAGCTGACCATTCATTGTGCATGAAACAGTGGGGTACTTATCACAGCAATATCACCATCCAATTGCAGTTTAGATCAGGCAATAGCTGCATCTGTAATTTCAGTTGCTACAATATACCAGCAGAGATCGATAGTGATGGGTTTGATCACAACAAACGCAATAAATCGTGCTAAAGATGCAGACTAAGGTTTTTACATCAATCCAAAAGACACAGAAGTGCAATGCTGTGCAATTTTAAAGGGAATTTAATCCAAAGATCCCGGCTTCAAAATCCTGTTTTTAAATTCACAGACATAATCATAGAATGTCCTAGAAATAGGAAAAACATGTCAGGATACACTTGTGAGACAGCTTGCTCAATGAAATATTTTGCATATCATAAAAACAAAGGAAAAGTTATGAACAAGAGGAAGCCATTCAGCCTATCAATCCTTGTCTAGCTCCATGAGTGATAGTTTGAGTTAAATCAAAAGTATTACTCTGCCATTGAGAAATACTGTCCCATACACAATTTCACACAGAAAGGGCACGAGTCTCATGTGGCTAAAACAGTAAAGACACCAGCGGGTAAGGTTTGTGGCTCCAGTTTTGTCGGATTTCTGATCTTCACTGGGGCTAGTTCCAATCGTTGAGCTTTAGAGACCCCTACTGGTGAGGCAGCCCAAAAGTCTAGGCAGAGATTTCACAGGCTGGACCCTAAAACAATTACTGTAGAGTGAGCTGATCTGCTCTACCAAGAGTAAAAACAACTAATACAAAATCTAGCTTTTTCAGTCAGGACAGTCTTGTGTCAAATAACCACCTTTATTGTAAAACAAAATCTTACAGATTTCCAAAAACATTAAACCCATATAATAAAATAATAAATCTATGCGACATGTTCATCCCGGTGAACAAAAATAATTAGGCAGAGGAGCATCGTATACGCCACCCATTAGGATGAGGCTGGGAGTGTGGTGGTGGTGGTTGGGGAGGAGGTGGTAATTTGAAAGTGCGGCAAGACTGAGTTTGTGAAATAGGTATATATATATATATATATATATATATATATATATATATATATATATATATATATATATATATATACACACCTTATAGTAGGCTTGTAGATTAACCAATGTATGTACCTGGCACTTATACTATAGATTTCCTTCCTGAAACCTCGCAAGCTTTATAATCTGGCGGTGTCAGAGGTACTGATCTTTTTAAGAAAACCACTTTAGCCTTTTGATACAGAGAAAGCAAAATAGAAAGTCCAGACCTTCAGCTTTGATTCAGGTCGATGAGAAGGTATTAAAAGATGAAGCAGGTGTTGGCATTGACAAGGATGGGAGCTGATTTGCTGTTGGATCCATATTGTACGAGTGTGTGTTGAACTTTCTCTAAATGCAGACCTCAATTGTGTTTCCTCTTTGTTCGATACCACTGTCAGACCTTGATTTAGCTGCAGATATGTTCCAAGAAGCATGTCTAAAGTCTCCAGCAACCCACTCAGGAGCACTCAGCCCAAATACCAGTCTTCCGTACTTTTTGGCAGGAAGGCATATGCTGTGTAAGTGGCTTTACATGGATTTTTGTCTCTTAAACAATTGCTTTTCCACAATGCTAAAACAAACCACATACTTATGAAGTCTTGAGAAAAAGTGCAAAATGTTGAATTTTGTTTTTGAGTCATTGTTTTTTTTTTTCAACACACATTCATGTGCCGAAACGATCAAAAAAATCACAAAGTTATGCTTGCATTTCTGCTCAATTTCATTGTTAGAACTCAGAACTGTTTCCTCCATTTTCTGTGATACAATCAGACTATTCTCTCTTTAAACTGTAGATGCATGACAGACAGTATTGCATATTATTTTGAATAGGTAGTAGGGTACATAATCAATAAATTATCTTTCAAACGTCTCTGACACTTGAGTACAATGGTTTAGATACAATGGTTTAGACACATGAGGGGACTGAGAAAACTGAGAGATATTCAGAAATACTAAAAAGAGAGCCAGACAAACATTAGTGTCTTTGTTATTGCAATAGTTATAAGAAGACATTGACAAGGAAATGCTTTAAACGATTCTTTTCAACAACAACACTAGCTTCCACAAACGCTATTGACTCTTGAGTGGTGCAAGTGGCTGAAGCCAGTGGCATTTGCGTGGGTTCAGCGAGTGTCGATAGCTCTTTGTTTTGGGAGCGTGGGTAGGATATAGGTTTAACTGGACTGTCTGAACTCTGCTGCACAGAGCACACCAAAGCAAATGGTTTGTTACCAGAGGTTGGGTCTTCTCAGTTTCACCACCTGCATGAAGGCAGCCTTTTTTTAGTTATTCCTCTGCTTTTATCATTTTATTGCCCCAGCTTTAACCAACTTTAAACGCACCAATCGCATGAGATATCGTTGAATGGAATAAGATCTCCCAAGACACTTTCCAGCACCGTGTGACATCTATACCACACCACATCAAGGTTGTCAGGGCAGATGGTGGCCTAATCCGCTACATGGTACAGGTAGTGTATAGCAACTGTATTCTTCTGAGAAAGCAGTAAACTAATGTCCTTGCAAATTTCACAGATGCTCAGTGTACAAGCTGACACTTTTACTTTTTTTAATAAACAAAGAAAAGATATTCAGCGGGCTAAATAAAATTTCAACAATCCCCAGATTCCCTCTTTGCTCCATCCTTTTTTTTTCTATCTCATCAAAGAGCTCTCAGTTAGATTTTTAGTCTGCCAACTTAAGTACACACTGAAACTCTCTACCAATGCAAAAGTAAATTGCTGTCAAAGACTGTTTCAATTTACACTAAACACAAAGTTATAAATAAAAAGGATCGCAGTCTAATTCTAACTTTCCGGTCTGATTTCTGTCTTTAGCCTTTCAGCGGAAGATGAGTAGTTGAGCTGATCTGATATAACTGCATCTTTTGCTTGTGGGCTAAATTCTGATGTAGATTTCCATGGTGTTGGCTCAAGAATTTCAATTATCTAAAGAATATACAGTATTTACAATGCTAGGCCACTGTATTAGGTCATGTCTACCAGATTGGTTTTGGCATCACCCTGGTGTGGGGCATGCTCTCCTGGTATACCCTGTGTCCCTTACGGAAGTTCAAACACATGCCATAGTTGAAGTATATTTGTGGATCACCTAGCAATGCTGCACTTATACATCTGTCCACCTTGGCAATGTATTTATCCATCCACCAGGACAGAATTGTGGGCAAATGGTTTGAAGAACACAACGGGGTCTGCAGGCATCTTCCTTGGCCTCCAAAATCCACAGGTCCCAATCCACTTGAGCATGTTTGGGATGAACTTGAACATTGCATTCATCATCACCTTTCTGCACCAATTAATGAGTGAATGGTTAACCTCTCTCAAGTCTATGCCACAAATGGTGACCCAAACCAATACTAGGTAAAGATCCTAATAAAAGGGCTAGGCGGTGAACTTGTATGATTTCAATTCAATGAACAAGCACAGGAACTTGGGTAAGGGACATATTGTGAAGGGGCACAAAACAACTGTAACTGTAATTAACATGAAACAATTTAGCTGCAGTAAGAACCAGAGTAATTCTTGTTACAATTATTGTATTCCTCTGATAATTTGAAATGTTTCAAGAATATTCTACACATTATCACAGGAATCCCAAAAACCTCAGTTCTGAGAAGAAAGCTAATACCATTCAGTAATTTTGTTTAAAAAAATAAATAACGGCTGTCATTTTGAGATCACATAAATCTGTGCAAGATGAGATTCTGAAAAATAATACTTATTGGTATTGCTGGAGCAAGTTAAAAAAACAAAATGCTTGTTTACAAACTGCCTTGTTACTTGAC